>NC_081351.1:50785247-50916522 GCF_029784015.1 Lycium ferocissimum
GTTTTGAGGCAACCAATACATAGTGCACCTCTAACTAACAAAGAGGTAGAGTATGAAGCTTTGATTGTAGGTCTCGAGTTAACTCGGGGACTAGGCTCTGAGATCATCAAGGCAAAGTATGACTCCTTGCTGGTGGTCAATCAAGTTCACGGCGTATTTGAAGCAAAGGATAACGCATGCTACAGTATCCCGAGAAAGTGCTAAAGTTGCTCTCCAAGTTTTAAGAATGGATGGTGGTACACGTGCCTAGAGAAGTGGAAGTTGATGCACTAACCAATTTAGGTTCCTACACGAAATCATCAGTCCCAAGTTCTAAGTCAGTAGTTCAACCGCTTCATTCGGCATTAGATCCTATAGGGTATGATGAAATTAATTCCACCAACTTGATATGGGACTAGACAAATGAATTCTTGGATTACCTGAAGCACGAAGAGTTGTCAAACGACCCGAAAACATCGAGAGCCCTGCCAGCTAAGGTTACTCGACATTCCATCGTAAATGCTCTGCTATACCGGAGATGCTTTTATAGCCCAATGGCTCGCTGCATAGGACCTAAGGAAGGTGACTACGTAATGAGAGAGGTCCACGAGGTAACCTGTGATAATCATTCAGGTGCAACGTCGCTGATGAGGAAGTTAATCAGGGTCGGATACTATTGGCCTAGGATGGAAAAAGATACGAAGGCCTTCGTCTGTATATGTGATAAGTTCCAAAGACACACACAAATGTTGCACCAACCTGGGGAGGAGTTGCATCCGGTTGTGTCCTCTCGACCATTTATAAAGTGGGGAATGGACATAGTCAGACCACTACCTGCAGGCCCGGGACAGGTACGGTTTACATTATTTATGACTGACTATTTCTCTAACTAGGTTGAAGCAGCAGCTTATCAGAAGATCCGTGAGAAGGAGGTGATAGACTTCATTTGGCACCACATCATCTGTCATTTTGGTATCCTAAAAGAAATAGCTTGTGATAGCGGATCGCAGTTCATCGGATCCAAGATTACCAAATTTCTCGAGGACCTAAATATCAAGCGCATCACCTCCTCTCCATATCACCCCAATGCAAACGGTCAGGTGGAGTCGACGAACAAGACTACCATCCAAAACTTAAAGAAGAAATTGGAAGATGCAAAAGGATCTTGGCCATCAAAACTGCATAAGGTACTTTAGACATCCAAAACAACTGCGAAATCCAGTATCGGGGAAACCCCTTTCTCCCTAGTATATGGGGCGGAAGCGTTAATTTCGATAGAAGTAGGGACTCTAATTCTGAGGTACCTCCAGGAAAATGACCAATCCAATTCGAACGCAATGTTGGTCCAACTGGACTTGCTTAAGGAACACATAAACCTTGTATATGTCAGAATGGTAGCACAAAAACAGCGGATGGAGCGACATTACAACAGTTGTACCAACCTCCGACATTTTAAAATCGGGGACTTCGTACTCCGAAAGGTGACAAACAATACCAGAGATATGAACGCAGGGAAGCTAGGTTCGAATTGGTAAGGTCCTTATAAAGTAACCGGTATAGCCGGTAAAGGGTCATATCAACTAGAAGATAAATATGACCATAAACTTCTAAGCAGTAAGAACGTCATTTTCCTGAAACGATACTACGCTTAACTGGGAAAACACAGCCAATGAAAATGCACTCTTTTTCCTTCGACCGATTTTTGTCCCAATTGGGTTTTTTCGGCAAGGTTTTAAACGAGGCGGTACAGTATGTTTTATCTTGATGTTTTCTCCGGAGCTGTTCTACAGTGCTTGGGCCTTCATTCTTTACCCCAAATCATTGGGGGGAACTATATATATATATATATGCTTACAAGACTAAGAATAAGCTTCAAGCCAAAAGTCAAATAAGGTCAAATCAAAAGCTCGAACACATGTAACTATATTGACCACACTAGTGGTAGTCAGATTATTTTTACATTTGCACTAAATTTGTAAGTTAAGGGAATAAATAAAACTTTCCTTCTTTCGAAGAAATTCTTGTCATTGAAAGCAAAGATATTAAACGGATGTTATCTATTAGGGGTGGGCGTTCGGTTCTTCGGTTCGGTTTTATCAAACTTCGGTTTGGCTATTTCTGTTTCGATTTATTGAAGGTGGACACCGAACACCGAACCCAACTAGTTCGGTTCGGTTCTTTCGATTTCAGTTTTTTGAAGTTTGGTTCGGTTTGGTTTCGATTTTTTCAATTCGATTTTTCTGATATAATGTTAGAAGTGATTCCATTTACACTAATTCATATTCTCAAAAGCAACAAAACATAAAACTAACAAATTAAAATCAAAATCAAACAAACAAGATACACAAGAACAGAAAACCATAACCATAATATAGGATTAGTAGGTGTTTTATACATACAGTAAAAATAATTAAGAGAACACATAAAAGACATAAATTAATCCTAAAGACACATCCTAGTCACCTTTCTTTATTAAGGATATTTGATTTTCTTAACTAAAGTGAAAAATTAGGGATACAAAAGCAAAAGAGAGCTTATTACAATTGGTTTTTTTTTTTTTTTTGGCTTAAACTTAGAGCATGTTTGGATGGCCTTAAAATAAGCAGCTTATAAGCTGGAAACAACTTATAAGCCAAAAAAATATAAGTTGGGGTAGGCTAACTTATTTTTTTTTTGGCTTATAAGATGTTTTCAGCTTATAATCTGCTTTAGATAAGCTAAGCCAAACGGGCCCAATTATTTTTTTGGGCTTATTTTATGCCTGAAAGTGACTTTAAGCTGGCCAGCCAAACACTCAAAAAAGCTGAAAACAGCTTACAAGCAACTTATAAGCCAATCCAAACAGGCTCTTAATGAGTCTGGACTATTTTAATTTTTTGGGGTAATATATAAATTTCGGTTTAAATTTCAGTTCTTCGGTTTGGTTTCATCAAAGTTCGGTTCGGCTATTTCGGTTTCGATTTTTCGAAGGTGAACACCAAACACCGAACCAAACTAGTTTGGTTTGGTTCTTTCGGTTTCAGTTTCTTGAAGTTCGGTTCGGTCTGATTTTTCGGTTTTTGGTATTTATGCCCAGCCCTATTATCTATAGCATATCGAAAACTTGTGCCAAAACGAATTGGAGACGTCCTTTTCTAAAGCACCATAAAAATAAGGGTCCTCTCTTATATTTATTAAGTTAAAACCTTGCTAAAAGGAAGGTTGAATTCTCCTACCTTAGTAACCGAACAAAGTTTCTTGGTATATTAATCAAGTATATTGAACGAGCAACCACTTAGGCTCTATTAAGAAAGTTTAAGGTCAGATAAAAAAACTGAATAAACTTTCTCATAATTTGGTTGAAATCCAGCAATCATGTAAAGTTGTCTTTACGACCCAAATAAGGTTGATTGAACCCCAACATAACGCCATTAGGGTCAAATATAAGAACGTTTGGTTTGAAAGTTGTCCTTGAAAGAATAAAACATGCGAAGGCAATTTTATAAGGAACAAAGCAATAAGAACATCAATGGAGTTCATTTTATATCATACTCCAAACCTATAAGGACTCGGAGAAAAAAGTTTAATAAGCCCGTGAAATAAACCGACATGCTCGGCTCCATGGTCCGCCCAGGCACAAAATGGGTAGACTGTCCTGAACATACTTAAAACACTTCTTCAAAAAACATAGGCTCGCAGGCTCAAAGCTAAGGATTAAATCTAGGAAGGAGGAGACGCGCCCCCAATAGTAACGGGATCCACCAAGCCCTCACTGTTAGAGCCACTCTTCTAAGAAAACTGAAGATTTGCCATCGCAGATTATGCTGTAATGAAGTTAACATCAATATTCAGTAAGGCATCTAAGAGATCCATTTAGTTTTCCAGGGCATCCTGGAAGGCGTCCGGGCGTGACTTCCGAATTGCAAGCTCTCGGGTTAAGCTTGCTCAGTTTTCGTCAGCAATACGGTGGCATTGCAACTTCTCACACCAGTTTCAGAGTGGACTCTGAAAGCTTTCAAACATCTCATTTATCCCCAAATGATTTCCAATTCGCTCTCCAAGTGGCGAACCCTGATCTGCAGGTTCTGTTGGTCTGAGGTCATGGACTGAAGAGTTTTTTTCTTCTCCTTCAGATCCTGCTTGGCTTCATCGTAGCTCAGCCGCAGGGAATGCTTTAAGGACTCAAACTCCTGACACCTCATTCGGAGCGTCTGCACCACTTAGCGAAGTCGGCGATTCTCTAAGAGCAGCGAATCATCCATCGTTCATCCGGGTACTTCTATTGCATTGGTCGCGGTTGCATGGCTCTGAAGGATTTGATTGGAAAGTTGTGACAACATCATTTTCAAGTCACATTTTTGAACTCTTGGAGGAACAGAACTTTCACGCGGTTCAGTGGAGGGAAGTTGGGTCGCCGAAGGCTCTAGGCATGCTTCCATCCCCTTAGGAACTTTTGGGGGTAATACAGGGTTTTTACCCCCGAGGCCGGGGGAGGCCTCTTTTGGTGCCTCATCATCATTAACATTCACGACACCATGGCTAGCCGCCGCCACTTCCTTTCATGCCTCAATAAGGTGAGGTCGAGTCCTTACCTGAGATCCAATTCCCTCAATCGGGGTCCCGGCAGGCTGTGAAGGGCCTTGGGCTCTGCGTTTCTGGCTGCTCCAAGCTCGGGTTACAACGTTCATGATATTGGACAAAGCAGTATCACTGGAAAGAATCTTTCAGGCAATCGATCTCCTTGTAGAAAAACCTGTACAGAGGCAAAAGGACTGTGAACACGAGGGGTTAGGAAAACATGTGTACAAGAAAAGGGATGCAACACTTTACCATGGATTTTTCCATTCCACAAGTCGGAGGTTAGGTTTTTCCAGGTCCTAACAATGTTAGGAGATGCGCGTAACAACTTCATCACCCCGTCAAACATTCCTTGTACAAAGCCGGGTGCTAAGGGATCAGTTGCACAGGTTAAAGCATTAAAAAGTAGGCTGAGTATGTATTCGAAATAGGAGAAAAGATTATATATAAATTTGGATATATATATGTTGTTATATATTCTGCGGGAAGGTTCCAGGGAAGAACGATGGAGTAAGTCGGTTCGAATCATAAAGAAGCGGTCCTACCAGCCGCGATCGAAGTCATCCTCGGCGTTGGTGATCAGGCCCCGAGAACCCCTGGGAAATATGTGGATCATTCCTCCCCGGAATAGGAGGGGTGAGTAAAGTTTCATCAAATGGTCAATGTTAAAGGCTAGCCCAACATAGCCGGCTAAATACTGGATACAGTAGATTATCCTCCACAGTTGAGGAGCAAGTTGACCGAGGCATATTTGGTACTACTGAAAGAAGTTTTCCACAATACAGGGAGTTGGAAGAATAAACCCTATAGTAAATGGGTAAGTATGAATCATGGTGTAGCCCTCAACATGATGAGCCATTCGGCCCTCCGCACCAACTGGAAAGGCCACAACTTTAAGGGCCCAATTGCAGTCCGAATATACCTTGAGAAGGTTTTCACTAGTGATTAGTAAAATTATCTCTCCCACTGATTCATGACGGTTGTCAATACGAAAATCCCCTAGCTACGCACAATCAAGAGGGAGGATGTCCATAGCAAGTGAACCCAAGTTTGCCTCCTGAGTGGTTGAGGTCTCAGGGGCTTTCCCTTGCCTCTGGGATGGAGAACCAGTGTTTTCATAGAGATTGAAAGGGAGGAAGACATGCGTGATGGGCTAGGAGAAGCCATGATTGAAGGATGAAAGAACTCCACAAAAAAAGGAAAAGGGTTTCCAATAAAAGCATACACGTACAAGGAAAGAAAATATGGTGCATATAAGGAGAAAATGATAGAGGGGATTGTGAGTTCATATAGGGATAGAAAATCTTTTGATTTAAGAAAAATGAGGAGCCACAAATCATCATGAAGTGTCAATCGTCGCCACCTTTAACGAGCAGTGACGACTCTGGCAGCTATCGCGTCGATTGACGTGATTGGCAGCTTCCATTGCCCATGCAAAAGAGGTTAAGCATGAACCTTTTCCACTTCCCGGTCATACTTGTTCGAATTACCAGAAAGTGGTAGGACTATCTGTATTGGGTAAAATTCTAGAACAGAGTTGGATGAATGTTGCATTAACACGTGTCAGCTGGTGTGACTCCGACACTGGTCAGCATATAAGTCTTCGGAGGAGACCTATTAAATCCGAAGACGTTAAAGGACCCGGATGCTCATTGAAAGAAGTTGGCACCGGTCAATCGTTACAAATAGGTCTTGCACCTTCCACGGGACATTAATGAGTTTTATTGCCCTCTTTATTTTTAATCACTATGGTGGCATTAATTCGTATTATTAGCGGAGGCACAATTCTTAAAATGTGTTCCCCTTATCCCAACTATAAATAGGACTTATCATTTCATTGTAAAGGACACGATATTCAAGAGATATATACAATACAAATACTCAAATACTCGTTTTGTTTATTACTTCTTTATATTTGGCTAAATCAGAATCATAACTTTTAGCCAGCCTGGAGAGTCTAGCTCAAAGCTTCTCCAAGGCTCAGGCTATTTTAACTCCTTATTTTCAATTATATTTTGTTCCTATTAAGTTCTATTGCTATTTATCTCATTATTTTGGTCATATTAATCCGCGTGTCCTTGACCACGTATACAAACTCAATTGTACCAATTTTACAGGTAAACAAGAAGCATGTATCTTCCCCTTTTTCCTTTTGGGTCTTCATTCTTCGTTGTTCCATATACTGTAATATTAACTTTCTTATATTTTCTCTTTTCATAATTTGGTTGAATTTTAATTTGCAGATATGGCAAAATAGACCTTGGTGGTGGTGTAAAATATACCAATTATGCATTCGCTTGGGTAATGGTGGTGGAGGGAAATGAAATTTTATTAGTAGAAAAGCAAATAGAGAGGATGGGTAAAATGGGTTAGGGGTACTGAGGTGGCATGCCACGTGGCCTTCACCTCATCAAATGTCAGTGCCACGTACGATAGAATGTCCACATTGGACAACCTTAACGGAGGAGGGATATATTTGAACCAATCGTATAACAGCAGAAGTATGTTTGAACCAAAAATATAACGAGGGGTATATTTAAACCTTTTCTCATAATACAAGGTTGTATTTGACCATTTTCCTACTCGTAAATGCTTTTGTTGTTGTGAATTCCAACAAAAAACAAGAGTTACCAAAAGAGCAAAAAGAAAGATTGATAAAATATTTAGTATATGTTACTTAAAACACCTATTGGAAGTTACAACAATATACATATACTAGAACAACATAATCTGCCAAATCATCCCCTTCCTCCTTTATTAAAACCCTCCTCCACTAAAATACATAACAACTTGAAATTCAAGAATCTTTCTTCACTTCCATTAAAATACACAACTTGAAATTCAAGAATCTTTCTTCACTTCCATTAAAATACACCTCTTCCATTTCTAATTGCTAAAGTTCTTAGTCTTATTTGTTGGTTTTTCTCTCAATTGTATTCATGACTAGAGTTTGTAGATGTGGATTTTCGATAGTGGTGAGGATTTCATAGTCCGATGTCAATCCGGGAAGGAGATTTTGGGGTTGTCAAAACTACAAGGTATGTAATTTTTGTTTTTGGTATGTCAATTTTAGTATAATTTTGCTGGGTTTGTTCTATTTAGAAGGTTTAATTTGCACCTAATTTTGTTGGGTTTCTAACTGATTTTCATTCACTTTGTATAGGTGAGAGGTTGATGTTCTTGCAAATTTTTCGAGTGGTATGAGCCACCATTTTCGGAGCAAGCTAGTATTGTTATTTGGGATTTGTTGAAGAAGATAAATAGCTATGAGCAAGAATCGAAGTGGTCAAGAACATTGAAGATTCGTCTATGCAATAGTGTTCTATTTAATTTGATGTTTTATCTTGACACACAATCTGGTTCTGGTATTTGACTATTTGGGGCTGATTTATTTGGTCAAAGGGTTAATGGGTTGGTTTTTTTTTCTTTTTTGTTGGCTTTTATTTTATCTACGTGGATGACACATAGGACGAAAAATCCAAGTGGACAGCGTGTGCATTCACGTCGCTAAGTGTGTACACTCGAGGGTGAATTTAAATTCAGTTAGCCAAGCTTAGGGGTGTTTTTAAGTGTGGCAATAGTTCAGGGACTAAAGTAATAAATCATGTCAAATTTAGGGGTGTTTTCACCACTTCAACCACTGGCCAAATATACATAAAATGAATATTTTTCATGAACATTTATGTTCTACTTAACCTGCATTTCATTTCTAATTATTGTATCTCTCCACCTACTCTGCCTTTTTTCAATAAGTGATGTTACTGTTGCTAACATGCAATTATCTTAAAAGTATGCGATTAAAATTAGTGATAAATATTAGGTAATTATTATTGTATCTTGATTCTCCCAAAAAGCAAAAGTAAAAAATTAACTTTTTCAAGATAAAAATATTCTTATCACTATTTTTATTTACAAAACTACGGTCATTAATTTCAAGAGAGAAATAAGTCATTAAACATGTGCTTCTCTTCTTCACTATTTCCTTTATTCCATTGTCTTCCCAAATTTATTTTCGTAAATCTTATCAATCACAAACAAAATAAGTATTTTCATTATAAATAATAAAAAAATTCTATGAGACAACTGGAAGCACGTACTTATAAATTAAAAAAAAATGACTCTAAACTATCAAGGCTCAACGAAAGATATTAATAAAAAAGAATGAACTTGATTTCGAAGTGCACTTACTTTTAAAACTGGATGAACTGGTTCAACTCCTACAGGCTACAGCAGGTGAAGCGATCAATACAATACCAACATTCCTAGAATCTACCTCTGGAAGTGTAGTGTAGAAGTATCAATGAAGGGCACAATCAACAATCGTCTTCATCAAAAATTTTAAAAGATAAATGAGCAGAAAATCATTAGTCTCATTTACCTTATGAATTATGTTTGCACTGGCAGAATGTTCATAGCAAAAGCGCACAAGTCCAAATTTTCCGCTACTTGTAGCTTAATGAGCAAATATTTTAAGCTTGTCGACACAAGCTTTCTAGTTAATATCTAATTAGTAAAAAGAAGAAGAATTGCCAATTATGACGCGTAACTCAAGTAACCTGTTAGAAGAATACAAAGAAAGTCAATATTGGATAAAATATTAAATCTGCCAGGAAAAGAATATCAACATTCAAATGAAAGTTTGTTCCAAATTGACACCAAATATTGGAAGTCCGTCCTTTAAAAAAATATCAAACTATGCAAATAAACGATTAACTTAAGTCAAACAATAATTCCATTACCGAGCAAACATTCTCATGTACAGGATGTTGACTAAAAGAGTTAGTTTTTTTTAAAAAGAAATAATGCTATTCCGCTGCTCATGTACACACACTAAAGAATAAATATTCTACCTAATTGTATACTTTTCAATTTTTGTCTATTGATTAGTTGTTTGGATTTATTTTTAAGAGTTTAAGTTTTGTGCACTGTCAGTGTACAAAGCTTTTTACACTATCAGGTAATTTTGAAGGTAAATACAATAACTTTCTTAAGTAAATATATTATCTTTTTTTTTTTTAATGAAATCGGAAGACTAATTAACATTAAGGAGAGTAGAATCCTACTTATGTACTCTAACCACAATTAATTCCTGGTTTTAAAATGGTAACCAAATTATTTTCTTCTCAAAGTTGTTTACAAATTTGACGTTTTTTTTTCTCTCTCAAAACCATTGCTGAAGTAATTCTTGATACTTTAACCCTCAAACGTTGTGAACTTTGTAATTAGTAGTTATTCTTTAAACATCTCATATGTTTTGAAATTCGGAGAACTTCTTCTTGTTCAAGAGTAAGTCCTTATAAATTTCAATTTTTTTTTTTTCCATCTACAAGCATCTGAAGGGTTGCTGCAATGGAACTTTAACAATTATCAATGTTGAATAATTTAATAATAGAAAAATTGGAATAAGTATATCGCTTTTTAATAAGTGTTTGTAAAGTTTTTTTACTTTAATTTAGAACAACTATTACAGCAGATTAGGTTTGCCAATTTCCAAGTAGTTGAACGGAAGAGAGAGGAAGGGGTGACAAAGAAAAAACCAGATGGAGGATTTAAAGGGAAGGGAAGAGAGAGATAAAGAAAAAATAAGTGTAAATTTTAGAAAAAGGAAAACAAATTAGGAGAAAATTTGTAACCTGCTATAGCAGGTTAATATTACCTGATGGTGTAAAAAACTGATACACTGTCAGTGCACCAAAATTAAACTTTATTTTTAAACTGTTGTCTTTCCTTTAACTGTGTCTTTAAGAAAGTGGCCGCTTCATTTGTGCCATGCGCTATCTATCAATAGCAAAATCTATGAGAAATTATGTAGCAACATCATTGAACTTAATTTTATATCAATAAAGTCACTCAACTTAAGATTTTTCCTTATAAAATCACTAAACCAACTTTGTCTTCAAAAAAATATGACATGGCAAAATAAATTAATCTTCTATGCCACATGAACATGGACCCCACATAAAATAAAATTAAAGGAGACCCATATCATAGCCCCGACCCTTCCCGCCTAAAAATCGAAATGGCTCTTCATCTATAACTCCTAGTTTTCCTAATTTCTGTGAACATTATGGCTAGCACTGATCATCACAAACTATATAAAGAGCACACAATGAAAACCATACCAGCTTTCTCAGCCCCTATTTTAAAATATTATAGATATTTCATTTTTAATGTGAGCATCACTATTAATTAGTTTACTCTATGGCAAAAAACTCAAATCGATTCAAGCACCGGTTATTTAGGAAGACATTGAGCTAATCTCAGATCTACTTCTCCTAACATAAAGAAAAGAAGGATTTTAGTTCATTCGTACTCTTTGATGCCTATGATGTATTCGGGTATAGGATTTTTGGTGGGTGGGTGGGTGGGTATATGATATGGGTTTTCTTTCGTTTTATTTGTTTGTGGGTTCATGTCCACATGGCATAGAATTATTTTATTTTGTCATGTGGGGTTTTTTATATGACAAATTTGCAGGATTGGCCTTCGTTGGGGTAGTCTTTAATTTTTGTCCCTCAAATTGGTGGTCTTTAATTTTTGTCCCTTATCTTTGCAAATTCTGCCTTAAGGTAGAATTTTGCAAATTAGGCAAAATTTCGCAAGGTAGAATTTGGGCCTTAAGGCAGAATTTGCAAAATTCTACCCATGCAAATTCTGCCTTACATGGGCAGATTTGCAAAATTCTGCCTTAATGCGGAATTTGCAAAGGCAGGAGGCAAAAGTTAAAGACTACCAATTTGAGGGACAAAACTTAAAGACCATCAATTTGAAGGGAAAAAAATTAAAGACCAACCCAAATGAAGGGAAATTCACGCAAAAAAAAAAAAAAAAAAAAAAAAGTTGGTTGAGTGATTTTATAAGAGACAAGTCCTAACAAGTGAGGGATGGCTCGGTGGTAAAAAGCACCTCCACTCCACGACCGGTGGTCACTGGGTTGGAAGTCCTTTGGAGGGAAGTGTGGAAACACTATAAATCCTCCTAAATGGGTGGGGAAAAAAAAAAAAAAAAAAAAAAAAAAAAGAGACAAGTCCTAAGTTGAGTGACTTTATATATACAAAAATAAGTTCAATGACTTTGTTGCATAATTACTCATAATTGAATGACTTTTTGATATATTTACTCTGGATAGTAGCAAAAAGTAAACTTTCAACTGGCAAAAAAACAAATCAAGCTATATACAAGGAAAGAATCGGAGCATCTGTTATCATTAGTACGTCATAGCATATAATGCAAATACATACAAAATAGACGCTATAATCTTTCACATATAGCAAAATTAAGCGCATTCGATGACAACTTCTTAAATAACTCTTAAAAGGATAAAAGAAGCAACATACCTATAGACGTAGTGTGTGCCTAAAAAAATTGTTTCAAGTATAGTCATACGTTAATATTCACGTGAAATAAAATTCTCAAACATGTTTGTTTCAAATAAATAAAGAAACAAAACTCAAAGATACCACATTAATTGACAACCAATATATATGATATATGTTGTAACACCCACACATAACACTACCGGAAGTTTTCAACAATGTCAAATACATACGAAAAATAAACCAATAACATAAGAGTTGTCAAGAGCAAAAATTTAAGAGAAATAAATCAATAACCGAAATGGGATTTACAATGATGAATGCTATAGAATGTAGCCTTAAAAAATTAGTGTCATATATTATCGGAATAGATATCAAACAGCGTAGAGTAACGAATGCATGTGAAATTATGTAAAATTTGCGACAACCAAAAAAAATCACCATACCCCTAAAAAATATATGCCGGATTGTTGATGAAGTAGTATGAAGCAGTATTTTAGGAATGTTGGCAGGTGTATTTTGTTCCTCCAGAGAGAAACAATTCTTCAAAAGAGCATATGAAGCATTGGTATTCTTTTGTTGAAGGTTGGCTACGTTTTCAGCAAAGTGAGGGTGTGAGACATTGGAGTTTTTTCTTTTTGAAGCGTTGCCTCTTATGTTAGTACATACGGTTAGTAAGTTAAATTGTAGACGGTTATTTAGGTAATTTTAGTTAGGATTTTAAGAAGGCTAAAAAAGTAATTTAACTTTTAAGCTAAGGAGTTCATGCTTTTATATATATATATATATATATATATATATATATATATATATATATATATATATATATATACTAGTTTTATGAGGCGCGTGCTAAGCCTGGGCCCAAATTCAAGATATAAAAGCAGACATTGTAATTAAAGAAATATAATTAAGTTACACTTTTTTACTATATAATAATTAAAATTTCAAATAAGTAAATTTGTAATATATTAAAGCAAAACTTTCATTTCACTCCTTTAACATTTTAACTCTCATTGTTGAAATTATTTACTTCAAATCAAATGAGGAGTCGGGATTTAAAGTTTATGAGTTCTGAATTCTAATCTTTTAAGTTATTCGGTTCTAAATTAACAATCAGTACATATTCAATGAATTTTTTAAACAAAAGCAGAGTTTAAACCAAAATTTCCGGATCCGACCAAACTCATAGCCAACACTCTAACTCCGCGTGCTTCAAACTCATTTTGTGCTTATCTTAAACTCATTTAAGATTTTATTAATGTATTTTATTTTCATCTGTATTAACAAAAGTACTTATATCTTCGTCTTCTAGAATCATCTAACACAATAAATTTTTTAAACAACTCCAAATTTATAGTACTACAATATTTATAACTTTAGTTCCGAGTTTCTACAGAAATTAACCTAATTGTCTTACAAGAATATTAATAAATAATAACTAAAATAAATTAATAAAGTAAAAAAATTTAGAACTATACCTGAAAATAAAATAAATTTAGGACCTTTATAAGCACAAATGAACTAACTATAGACAAATTATGAAAAGTTTAAGGATAAAAGATATAGTAAGACCTAATAAATGCTTTAGTTGTTAAAAAAAAAAAAAAAAAGCCCTCAAAGTAGCTTAAATTTAACTAGAACGTATAGGACAAATAATACCGTCTCAAAATATTTGTCACGTTTCATTTCCGAAAATTTAGAGTTAAATTGAATTAGATTAATTCAATATTCTGAAATTAAAATTTAGATATTCAAAATTACACGAAAACTGTTACATCCCGTATTTTCGTGCGTTGAGTTGCATCATAGGTTAGTCACATAAGCTCAAAGGACAGGATTATGTTTGAAGTTATAAGTGTTTATGTTATGTTCAACAAGTGATAAGCAAGTGCCGCGAAGGTTGGAGGTTAAACGAATCGGAAATAAAATAAAATAAGTTTTGCTAAGTTTGGGATGTTGAATAAGTTATACGAACCGTATGGAGTTTTGGACATATCCAAGTATGCAAATAAAGAGATCGGTGTATAAAAGTTTTAGATCTCGAAATAATTTCCGCGACGAACGATGGGCTGCTACGGTAAGTCGGTGCTACGATCGCTACGGTGACCGGAGCGACTATATAAAGGGGCTTAACCCCTCATTTTCAGCCAAGAATCAGCCCAAAAACACTCCAAATATTCCAGAAAATTCCCCAACCTTCCACCACCAACTTTTAGCCCGAAACCAGGTATAATTCCCAAATTCCGGTCCAGACAGCGTATAGTTGCGACTTCAAAACTGCGTATTGAGGCTTTGTGGCTTAAGTTCAAGGTGGAGGAGTAAATATATAGCATTATTATCGAGGGAAAGGTATGAATCTCTTTCTATTTGTGTTATTATTGGTTTATTTACGGAGAAGGAGTCGTAAAATCGTTATAAAATGGTTCTGTGATGGAAATATGGGACAAACACCATATGGAATGTTTATGAAGTATTTTGAAGTTGGAAATATTATGGTTAATGTTGGTATTGTTGGAATTGTTGTTGGTTGTTGAATTGAGAATTCGGGCTAGGCATATAAACGGGGAGATCTTTGCCGATTTTCAGAATATAGAATAGTTTGATTTGAAACTTGGTACAAGTGTGCGATGAAGAGGCTAATGTTAATGTAAATCCTCTTAAATGTAGACTTGCACGCTCGGGCAAATAAGCGTAGCTAATAGGAGGCGGAAAAGTATGTAAAGCCTATCCTTTCTTTCTTTTGGCATGTCTTAGATGTAAGTAAGATATGATACGAGCCTTGGGGTAACTCTATTCATAAGATCCGAGCATGTCTACGATTCTTATTCACTTCTTGATGTTAGCATTCCTAATATAGTCGAGCTATAGCCTTTGTGCCTTTTGTATGATTGGATAGTAAATGTTGCATAAAAAGTTCTTGTTCCTAAAGGATTCTATGTTGAATAAGGTCCCTAACTTTCATAAACGGGCTCGGATTGCTTTGATACGTTCGTAGAGGATTCTATAACGAATAATGCCTGTAACTTTCCTAGGCGGGCTCGGATTGGTTTGATACATGTCTACGATCCCTAAGACTCTCTTTAACGTAGTCCTAATGGCATTTAGAACAGATTTAACATGACTATCGTTTGATACTCGAGCGTTGATTTCTTACTTACCTATCGAGTCTCAAAAAAATGATTTTATGTGCATATGGTTTCTCACTACTCTGCTCGTGCTTACTGTTGTTACTTCTTTCACTGAGTCTCGGGCCAGGACACGTATTCGTGCACAACTCCACTGCATTATTCACCGCGTCCCTCACTGTAGGGCGGGACACGTTATATGTATATGTATATGATGATATGATGATACGGGGATGGTGGCAGGATGGCATATGATGATTCCATTCACGAGTCCCTCGAGTCCCGGTATATATATATAGGGGCGGGACACGTTATATGTACATGTATATGATGATTTTATTTACCGAGTCCCTCACTAGAGGGCCGGGACACGTTATATATGCATATGTACATGATGATTATTTACTTATGTCACTCAGTCCTATAATGGGCTAGGTATGATATTGACATGCATGATTTATGTTTCAAAGGCAAGCCTTGTGGTTTTCTGGTTATTGTACTACTTTTCTATACTCCTTATTTCAGTATGATCCTGTTTACTGTATTTCATGCTTTACATGCTCGCACATATTCCGCTCGACCCCCTTTCTTCGGGGTCGCGTTTCATGCCACGCGGTGTATACGGATGAGTAGAGGATGTTGCTAGAAGATGTTCCAATTTGGATTGGCAAGCTCCATTTCCTTGGGAGTGTTCCGAGTCGAGTATCTATGTTATGGTGTCTTGATTGATGTTAGAGACTTTGCGTACGAGTCACGTATATAACATGTCGGTCTTGTAAGCGGCTACGTAAGCCGATGTATCATTATGCATTATGTTACAAACTTCATATGTTTACGATTTTACTTGAGTTGAGAAAGACGAAAACATGTTTTTTTTTAAAAGAACTTACATTATGCTCTCGTTTCATGATTTAAGAGTCCGGTAAGATTATGAGTATCACGAGAATCAGCGGGTTCGCTCGGCCCTAAGTAAGGGTCGGGTGCCCATCATGCGCTATCAAAAGTTGGGGTGTGACAAATTAGTATCAGAGCAGTTCGTCCTAGGGGTTGTACGCAAAGTCGTGTCCAAGAAAGTCCGTTTATGGTGTGAAGCGCGCCACATTTATAAACAGGAGGCTACGGGGCATCTAGGATGGTTACTCTTCTTTCACATCTAAGATCGTGCGATAGAGACAAGTCATAGGAAATGAGATTCCTTATACTAACCTTTGATCTCAGTAGAAGCACGGTATCGACGGGAGAAAGTGAGTGATGATATGGGAAGTCATAGAGGTAAGTCACTTCGTTGAGGCTACGTTATCAGAATATATAGATGATAGTGGATCGGTTGACATAGAGGTAAGTCAGTATAAGTACAAGTAGAGGAATTGATTAAATGTATCTCTTGATGATGAGTTCAGTCATAAGTTTGTGAACTAGACAATTGAATGAATCAGTACAAAGGTAAGCAATGGCACGAAGGATGTATATCGGGTAAGGTAAGAATATTGCCTATATGATTGAGATGTAAAGCTGAAGAATGACAAGGGAAGGTAAACAAGAAGGTATAACAGGCGAGATCGCTAAAGGATCGTGTACATCTCGAGGTGTGATATATGAGGTAAGTTTTGATATCTTTGTTCTTTTACCCGAAATGGGAGCCACAGGTGGTGGAATATGTCGTATATATATATGTATATATATATATATATATATATATATATATATATATATATATATATGCCTGTGAGGCATTGTGGTATTTGCATTGCGGAGTTTTGGATAGTAAGAATTATAAAGGAGACTCGCCAGAATTTTTTCAAAATCAGGTCATTGGGTTAGGTACATCTAACAAGAAGAAACGTGAAAAAGGAAATATCGTAAATAGACAATAAGTGGGATGTGTTGCTTTAGAAGAATTATGGATTTGACATGGTCTGAAGAATGATCTGTGAGGAAGGTGAGTTATACGAAGAGAAGGTTATTATGACAAACTCAAAGGTATTAAAGTATCGAAAGGATTATGGGATTAGTTATACATTTAAGCTAAGTTAAAGAGTATTACCGCATATAGATATGGCCTAATCTTGACGTATTATAGATGTCGAAGCTATAGAAATAGTTGTATACAAACTGGATTGAGGGGAATAGTAGGGTTGCGTTAATAAGGCGATACAATATGAAGGGACTATGCGAAGAGTTGAGGCCAAAGGTAGTATGATAAGCGAAGGATATATGCCTATGATATTACAGATAAATTGAGGGAAAGTGCAAGGCAACTCAAGTTAGAATGTTAAGGAATGATAAGAGTGAAAGGACATAAGGCAAGCTATGAAAGTATCGTTGAGTTAAGCTAAATAGAACATATCGAAATTGAGATCCAAAGAAGACCAAGGACAGAACTAGAGTGCAAAAGGAAAGGGAGCATTAAAAGATAGCCAGAAGTGAAAGGAAAGAGGAATGTAAGGATGATTACACGGAAGGGTATTTATGATAAAGAGAAATACCAGAGAAAATTGGGAAGATTGGTAGTACAAAAATATGATTTAAAAAGAGAAAGGTTAACTCCAATAGAGTGTGATACTGAAGTATCGATTGGGATGGATAAGCACAAGTGAAATACGACGAGTTTATTAGTAAAATGAAGTAACAAAGTATTTACGTAGACGGGGGCATAGAATACGAAGGTTTATAACGAATGTGAATAACTTGGTAAGACAACTTATGTGGCAAGTGTAATAGGGTCAATCGAAGAGTTACAGGTTAAGTATGCTTACTCCACGAGGTTTATTCGGTTTGTAGCGCTTTTACGAACGAGAGCAAGAAGTGGCACTCTACAGAATTGATTATGATTGGGATATAATGAGAACGTAGCAAGGACTGTAATACAAAGTAAGTAAAATATAGCAAGGAAACGATTAAAAAGGTGACATGTTCTATGTGAATAGAGCGTGAATGCAGGTGAAACCAATAAGCGAGCCATGAAGCAAAGGATAAGAAAGCTTATAAGACCTTATTAGGGACGATTCAAGCATAGAGGGTGCGCAATGACGGGGAATGATAGAAGCATGAGGGAAGAGGAAGTCAACTCAAAAAAAAAAAAAATCAGAGAAAGGTGACATAGCAAAGTAGTGGCGGAGAATTGAGATCACGAATGATATTTTGGTCGGATGTAAAAGACCAAGACTACGGAAAGATGAATGACTAAATAGAACGATTATTAGGTAAAGGATCAGCATAATAAGGATGAGAGGGAATGAGTAGAATAAGTGTTGGAAGCGAAGAATGGATTGTATAGAAGTAATATATTTTGAAGGACAAAGCGGTACTGAGTTAAGAATAGGGTTCCTTGTGCGAGGAATAAAGGATTAATTATAAAACGAAGTAGGTATGGGTATAGAAAGAAAAGGAAATATGCGAAGCATACAAGCTTAAGAAGTAGTCGTATTATGAGAAAAGGAAGATGCGTCTCCTACGGATACCCTATACTAAGACAGAACAAGTAAAGTACATAAAGGAATAAGCTGGAAAAAAATGTGGCTATGAGCTATGAGTTCACCACATGACGATAAAGCGATAAAGTAAGGCTATCACCAATGACAAGTAAAGATATGATTATGATTGGTTTCGAAATCAATGCTGAGTACAACACAAGGATAAAAGAGTATGAGGTACGAGGGGCATTAGTTGCGCATGAGACTTAAATCCTTGATAAGACAGATGGCGGTTTAAGGAAAACGCGTTTACGGTTACTATAAGTCGATTACAGGAAAGAGAGAAATAACTTGAGATAGAAAGAAAAGGGGAAGATGACGCTACCAGTGAATGCTGACTATTGAAGAATAGGATAAGTGACACTACATGGATGGTACAGACGGTTAGACATACTATTATTTTGAGTATCCCCATAGGAAAGAGTTATTAATTGGAGCGGATGAAGGCATCGAGTCATAATTAACGGTTGAGCTAAGCAAAGTACATCCTTGCTTGGGGTGCTATGTCGCGCCGAATATTGGTTTAAGTAAATGCAAGATGAGTATGTTAAGACTTCACACATGAATTACTTCGCTATAAATTACGTGAAATGGCATGAATATGATGCAAGACAATAAGGGAATCGAGGAAAGGGATACGTGAATTTAAGGTCGGAAGCCGAGGTAACGGATCCGAGAATAGTACAAGTGAGACCCCCAAAGGGGAAGTGAGTAAGGAAAATATAAGTGTAGTAGAGATTAAAATGATGAATCCTAAGATGTGACAAGTATAGACCCTAAAACAAAAAGTGAGAGTTATACGGAAATGGTATAGTGCTATCGTTATACATTTCAGCATGGACATTAAGTGAATCGATGAAAGGAACGTATTAGGCTTAAGATTGAAAGTAAGGATTGAGGATCGAAGTGTGGAATTGTCTTGAAGGTACCGTAAGGTAAGACTCATAAGGAGGGAGCGAGTGAATAGAGTGCAAAGATTCTAAATGCACTCAGATATGAAAAACAGATGTAGTTTGAAGTGAGAATTTTTGTAGAAGCGAGTTCAATAAGATCTAAGGGCTAGTCAGCAAAGGAATAAAGTGATTGAAGGGTATCTTTTGAGATTGACCGAAAATAATTCGTGAGGAAGCAAAGAAATTGAACAATATTCCAAGAAGGGGACAAGGGTTGACAAGATATTGGAATAACTACGATGCTTACTATGGTATGATTACCCAAGAAAAGAAGACTACAAAAAAGACGACTCGGACAATTGAATGATTAGGTCGTAGAAAATAGATGCAATGGTGCATCGATTATGATAGCATTAAAGGAAGAAGATCATTGAAGGAGGGATTCAAGATATTCTAGGTGTAAGTATACGAATTACCGATAGCCAGTGCTTAGCATAAGGACCCTTATTAAAAGAAAAAGAAAAGAGAGAATCGAGTAAAGCGTAGGGTGAAAGGAAATTTCGGTGTTATACCAACTGGAAAATAAAATACCGCAATGATCGACCCAGTCGCTATAGAAGGGAACGCAAGGGATGGCGATGCTACGAGTTCAAAAGAATGGAAGAGTTGATAGTGATTATGACGTGAGTTTCGTCTTATTTTAACATTCGAGGACGAATGTTCAAAAGGGGGGAAGGATGTTACATCCCGTATTTTCGTGCGTTGAGTTGCATCATAGGTTAGTCACATAAGCTCAAAGGACAGGATTATGTTTGAAGTTATAAGTGTTTATGTTATGTTCAACAAGTGATAAGCAAGTGCCGCGAAGGTTGGAGGTTAAACGAATGGAAATAAAATAAAATAAGTTTTGCTAAGTTTGGGATGTTGAATAAGTTATACGGTGATCGTATGGAGTTTTGGACATATCCAAGTATGCAAATAAAGAGATCGGTGTATAAAAGTTTTAGATCTCGAAATAATTTTTTGGATGAACAAAAGCGGTCGTTACAAGAAGTCGGTGCTATGAAAAGATCGCTACAAGTGACTTTTAGACACTATATAAAGGGGCTTAACCCCTCATTTTCAGCCAAGAATCAGCCCAAAAACATTCCAAATATTCCAGAAAATTCCCCAACCTTCCACCACCAACTTTTAGCCCGAAACCAGGTATAATTCCCAAATTTCGGTCCAGACAGCGTATAGTTGCGACTTCAAACCGCGTATCGAGGCTTTGTGGCTTAAGTTCAAGGTGGAGGAGTAAATATATAGCATTATTATCGAGGAAAAGGTATGAATCTCTTTCTATTTGTGTTAATATTGGTTTATTTACGGAGAAAGGAGCCGTAAAATCGTTATAAAATGGTTCCGTGATGGAAATATGGGACAAACACCATATGGAATGTTTATGAAGTATTTTGAAGTTGGAAATATTATGGTTAATGTTGGTATTGTTGGAATTGTTGTTGGTTGTTGAATTGAGAATTCGGGCTAGGCATATAAACGGGGGAGATGTTGCTTCGATTTTCGGCGAGAATATAGAATAGTTTGATTTGAAACTTGGTACAAGTGTGCGATGAAGAGGCTAATGTTAATGTAAATCCTCTTAAATGTAGACTTGCACGCTCGGGCAAATAAGCGTAGCTAATAGAGGCGGAAAGTATGTAAAGCCTATCCTTTCTTTCTTTTGGCATGTCTTAGATGTAAGTAAGATATGATACGAGCCTTGGGGTAACTCTATTCATAAGATCCGAGCATGTCTACGATTCTTATTCACTTCTTGATGTTAGCATTCCTAATATAGTCGAGCTATGGCCCTTGTGCCTTTTGTATGATTGGATAGTAAATGTTGCATAAAAAGTTCTTGTTCCTAAAGGATTCTATGTTGAATAAGGTCCCTAACTTTCATAAACGGGCTCGGATTGCTTTGATACGTTCGTAGAGGATTCTATAACGAATAATGCCCGTAACTTTCCTAGGCGGGCTCGATTGGTTTGATACATGTCTACGATCCCTAAGACTTCTTTAACGTAGTCCTAATGGCATTTAAACGATTTAACATGACTATCGTTTGATACTCGAGCGTTGATTTCTTACTTACCTATCGAGTCTAAAAAATAATTTTATGTGCATATGGTTTCTCACTACTCTGCTCGTGCTTACTGTTGTTACTTCTTTCACTGAGTCTCGGGCCAAGACACGTATTCGTGCACAACTCCACTGCATTATTCACCGAGTCCCTCACTAGAGGGCCGGGACACGTTATATGTATATGTATATGATGATATGATGATACGGGGATGGTGGCCAGGATGGCATATGATGATTCCATTCACCGAGTCCCTCGCGTAGGGCGGGACACGTTATATGTACATGTATATGATGATTTTATTTACCGAGTCCCTCACTAGAGGGCCGGGACACGTTATATATGCATATGTACATGATGATTATTTACCTATGTCACTCAGTCCCATAATGGGCTAGGTATGATATTGACATGCATGATTTATGTTTCAAAGGCAAGCCTTGTGGTTTTCTGGTTATTGTACTACTTTTCTATACTCCTTATTTCAAAGATGATCCTCGTTTATCGTATTTCATGTTTTACATGCTCGCACATATTCCGTACCGACCCTTTCTTCGGGGGCTGCGTTTCATGCCACGCGGTGTATTTAGCAGTGGAGGATGTTGCTAGAAGATGTTCCACCGGATTGGCAAGCTCCATTTCCTTCCGAGTGTTGCCGAGTCGAGTATCTATGTTATGGTATCTTGATTGATGTTAGAGACTTTGCAGACAGAGTCACGTATATAACATGTCAGTCTTGTAAGCGGCTCTGTAAGCCGATGTATCATTATGCATTATGTTACAAACTTCATATGTTTACAGATTTTACTTGAGTTGAGAAAGACGAAAAGCATGTTTTTTTTAAAAGAACTTACATTATGCTCTCGTTTCATGATTTAAGAGTCCGGTAAGATTATGAGTATCACGAGAATCGGCGGCCCGCCCGGCCCTAAGTAAGGGTCGGGTGCCCATCATGCCCTATCAAAAGTCAGCGTGACAAAACTATATCAATATAGTGATTTTTTAAAAAGATCTATTGGTTACAATTTATGTAATTTGATCCTCGAGAAGTGAAATATGGCAGATATTTCGAGATGGAGTAAAAATAATTAAGGAACAAAAAAATCACAAAAAGCTACTGCATCCTGACCAATAACAAAGCTCATGTGGCCTGTGGGTCTTAAGAAAGAAACAATGACAGAAGTAAACATTTGCAGGAAAAAGCAAGCAACGGGCCATGTGGCAGCTTCATTACCAATGGATTGTGGTATGTGCGGACGACAAAAGCTCTATATCCTTGCTTATATATAATAGTAATATATAAATATATATAAGTTAAATATAAAGCAAAATTATGGTAAAACGTCTTGATTCTTCTTTTTTTTTCTTTTTTTCCCAAGATAATAAGCTAATTTAAGTCCTAAAATGAATTAAATAAGCAAAATTATGGTAATACTTCTAGATTCTTCTTCTTCTTTTTTTCAAGATAATAAGTAAATTTAAGTCCTAAAATGTATCAAATTTCAAGGTTATTCACATTTTTTATTCACTTTGAATCATTTTTAGAAGCTGTAAGAACAGTTTCCCTTTAGGTTATTTTATTAAATATTTTGAGGGCATTCATATAATATCATATTTTTCTTTTTTAAAATTATAATGTTACTACCAGTTATTAGCTATTTTTTTGTTATCATTTACCGCAATAAAGAGTGGTCCAATGCAAATAACATAAAGTGACAAAATTGGATATTAGGAAAAAGATAGATAGCAAAATAAAAAAATAATTTTTTTTTTTTTTACCAAGATTAATAGTACTATGTTTTTATGTCTCTTCTCTTCTACGCTTCGATGATAAATAAAAATTAATGATTATATTTATACGAGTAACATGAAAATTAACTTCAATTTTGTTTGTGCTAAAATTTTTAACTCTTTCAAGAGTGTGCTGTACAATTTTTAACAAAAGAGTTATGTATGTGCCTAATGAAAGCATCTGCATGTTCTGCAAATAAACTAATTGAATTTTCAGGTAAAAGACAACATTTGAGGACCACTTTTAGGAGCGTTTCTCTGAACTTTTTAACCAACACACTCTATGTCTAGCTTCGTAAGGTTATTCTCCTTAATCCCGATTGTGTAAGCCACGATTTTACCCCGGGGACCCCTGGTTCCTTCATAATTTTAGAGATTCAACATCTTAGGACCCGTTTGGCCACAAGAATTATTCACTTTTTTCAAAAATTAGTATTTGGCCATGAAAATTCCAAATACAATTTCATTTGAAAAACCTGTTTTTTCAAGTTTTTCACAACAAAAACAAATACATTTAAAAAAAATATATATATTATTTGCAAAACTATGACCAAACACAACTCTAACTTCAACTTCAACTCCAAAATTCCAAAAAAAAAATTGATTTCTGTGGCCAAACACCTACTTAATTTCTTTGGTATAGGTAGGGAAAGAAGCGCTCGGCTTCCAAGGTTGTTGGGCGTATTATTACACGAAACACCTTTGAAGATGGGTAGAGCCTCCGATATCTGGTCTATGGGGTCATTTTGTTCCTTGATTTATCGCATAAGTCTCCAAAAGTGTCTTTTGTGGCTCGAAGCAACGGTGCCTTGTACCACCCAAAACATACTGCTTTTCTTGAAACTGGTAACATCACCCAAAACATACTGCTCTTAGGAGGCTAATGCCTTCCATAACATTTACACCTCTCTTTTTATAAATTACATTGAGTAAAGCATTTTTTGCATATTCCTATCGGGATAAGGCATAAGTACCCCCTCAATCAATGAACGAAGTTCCTATGAAACACTTTTCCTTTTTGAGGGTCTTATTATCTTTCTGAACTTTTTTAAAACGGAATAAACATACTCTTAGGTGTTGAGGTGGTAAGGAGAGTGTGCTCACTCTCTCGAAGGCATGTGAGAGGCAAAGATTAAGTTAAAATCTGATTAACTTATACACGTGTCATTTTTAATTGGATACTTCACATTTAATTACACCTAATTAATTATCATTAAAGCTTAAATTTTTTTTTTTTTAAATTTCTTTTCTCAAAAGTTCTTGTTACCGCCGGAGAAGGGCATCAACAAAGTGATCGGAAAACTCCAAACAAGAAAAATAAAATCCAAGATCAGATTGAGAAGAAGAATGGGAATCTCCATGCATTGTTTCCGACCATGGCAAATATGAGGCTGGGAATAGATTTTGTCACAGCTCGCCGGAAAAGATTTTGTCGCCGGAATTTGATGTATTGAATCTCGCCGGAAAAATTGAGAACAACATTTTATAGATTTGCAAAATTGGGGCTTCAAATGGGCTTACATCAATGTTTCCTTGGATGATCATGATGAAGAAGAAAAATAAAGGAAAAGAAAAGAGAAAAAATAAACATGTATGAAAAGGGACAGGAACCATGGTTGGTGTTACGGGGTCAAATTTTTTGTTTATGACACCGCACGGCAGTCACTCACAATGACTCAGTCTTCCCTCTTTACTTTGACACTCGTTTGACACTTAGAATATTTTAGGCGAATGGAACAAATACGAACACACACGTTTACAGGAATCACTTCCCAACTTTGTATTAACTCGTGCACAAAGAACACTTACAAAAATGTTTTGACCCACACAGCCAAATCTGCCTATTGACAAGGCTGCTCGTGCCTTTATATAAGTCACGACGGCCCGTTTTCCGCCAAGCAAGTATGTGAGGTAACTTCCCACTAATGGCAATTGACAACCCCAATGCAGACAGATAAGGCTACAAGTCTATCACAAAGCGCCTCGGCCAACATGGCCATTTCGGCCGAAAATAAGGGAAACCGCCCAACTGGCCAACCGCTCGCATGTGCCACGCACACGCCCATGCCATGCACGCGTCTCTGCCCTGTTTTGGCTCCAACGCCCACACTGGCGCCAAGGATTGGCGCGCCATGCTTGCCTTTCCCGCCATTTTTCCTGCGCGGCATGCCTTGTGCGCATGCTTATCTTTGCACCACGCCCAGCTCGCCCATGACTCTGCCTTACTCAAGCGCGCTGCCTAGCCATGTCTTGCCTTGTCCTTGTCATGCCATGCCATGCCATGTCTTAGCTGTGCCTTGCCCTCGACTTGCCTTGCCTTTATCTTTGCTTTGCCACACACTGCCTTGCCTTGCCCGCACACTGCCTTGCCATGTCCACTCCCATGCCAAGGTCTCGGCATGCCTTGACACTGTTGCGCCGCCCGTGTCAACGCCCATGCTTTGCCCACACATGCCCATGTGGGGCAGTCTTGTCAACATGATGCCCACACCATCATAGGGTCGTGCCAAGGTCCATCATGTAAATCCCTTGTCACGCCCATGTCATGCGATCAGCCAAGTCGAGGGGCTAACAGTTGGCTTGCATAGGAAAGAGAAGAAAGGTGGGGAAAAAAAGAAGAAGAGAAAAATAGGAAAAGATTTAAGAAGAAAAAATAATTAAATATACATGTGGCAGTGCCTGATGTCACTTTCAGGGTGGTATTTATTCTGTTTTAAAAAAAATTAGGGATTAATAGAGGGAAGGCGTGTTGCTGGAACTTTGAGTAAAGTTCAGGAAGTACTAGTGCCTTATCCCTATTCCTACCCATCCAAAACATAGTGCTGGGCAGAGGTCATGAGCATTGGTTGGTCTGTTTAGGATGCAGCTCCAGGACTTGAATGGGAATTTCCTACTCTTCGATCCTATTCTTCCAAACGGATGTTCTGTTACGAAGATAAGTCTTTCCCATCAATCTTTTGAAGCAGTTGTGCCCCCGTTTTAAATTCCCAATCAAAAGTGTTCCTCTTGAAAGTGAACTTACATTCAATTCTCTTGTCCACATTCAACTATAGTGGCTTCCATTCATTCTCTTGTCTGAAAAAGATAGTACCAGAGAACTTTGGTCTAACCATGGATCTTTTCACATTTGAACCTCTTTCCATCCCCTACTAACCGTTGAACAAGATTTTAGAGTTCCACCCAAAGCTACTGATCTGTTTTCAACTATATGTCCTACAAAAACACATTATTGAGTTAGTACATGATGTCCTTTGATCCCATATTTGGATAAAATTGCTTTTCCTCCACAAAACTTCCAGTTGTCGAACCTTAATAGCCACTTAAAGAATATATTTTTATTGTCTAACTTCAGATTTTTCACTCCAAAGCAACTCCACGTTTGGACGTAGTCATTATAGACATTTCATCAACTGTATCCTATGTCTTTCTGAATTGCATTACATATAGGAAATGTCTTCTTCGTTTGTTCAATTCATTTACAATATCTAATGGAGTGGCTGTACTGATAAGTCCATCTGGTCAATAGCTAGAGGGCATCTTCCTCTCACAGATATATATTTTCATTTTTTTTTAACTATGTCCTATCCCTTGCTGAATTTTGTTCACATAGGAAAGGTGGTCTTCTTCGTTTGTTCAATTCATTCAGAATATCTGTATGGATTGGACGCAATGATGAGTACTGTATGAGTAGACTGTTTTTTCGCAAAACTATGCTCAATTTCATATATGGCAATTCAGCCATGATCTTCGTTAGTTGGGGCAAGAATCGGCCGAAATCAGATATAATGAGGAACGTATCGAGAGATAATTGAGCTTGGTTAGACAAGGTGTGGCCGGTAACTGGTCCACTATCTAGAGGGCTTCTTCCTCTCATAGATTTAGAAAATTTTCATGTAGCCAATCTATGTTCAAATTCTGAACTACATTCTACCAGACAATTCTTTATCTTTGCTTTGCCCCTGGATTCAGCCCCAGATATGAGATCATGTAGTGAGAAACTTCCAATTCACAGCCCAAAATATCTCTCAAAGGGAATTAGGGGAAAATTATCAACTCTAGAACGTAAATTCTTCAATCTATCAAAACCTAAATTTCAATCACACCTCTAAGAATCCCAAACTTCTACACTAGAATATACATTTCCATTCAACCCAATTAGAGAAGTAATCCCAAAAAAACAACAATTTATTTTCTTCTTCATTTCATAAGAAAAATATTCACCATACTTCAAATGTCCTCTTCGCATTTTTTCCTTTTCCCAACAATTTAAAAAGCTCACAAATAAATATTGATTCAAGAAATCTTAAAGTCTAATAAGCAACTAACACAGATATGAAATGCAGAACATAACTACTTCATACTTGTGGAAACCTTAAAATAAATCTCAAAATCCAAAATTTCTGTATTTAAACGGAACCTAATAGGAGAAACTAGGGAATTGTGGATAAATAACAAGCTTTCTTCTTCATTTCATAACAAAATTTAACTACACTTGTTTCCAAAAGAACCTCGACTCAAGAAAAGGCATTTCAAAGCAGTTCGGAAAAGAAAATAACGGCAGTGAAGAGGCCATGGCAAGATAATAAAGAAGACATGACAAAGCTTAACTACAACAAAATAATATGATAATAAAAGTGCAAATAACAATAAATATTAACAGAAATTGAAGAACAAGAAACTACAAAGGAAATACTGTGACTATTAGTATGGACTTACATGTCCTCTACCCATCTTTCCTTTTTCCAGTCAATTTAAAAAGGACATGAAAAAGAGAAAGGAAATACTGTGACTATTAGTATGGACTTACATGTCCTCTACCCATCTTTCCTTTTTCCAGTCAATTTAAAAAGGACATGAAAAAGAGAAAATATAAGCTCCAACAGACCCTTAACATTGAATTACAGTAAATTAAAACAAAAATTTCAATTACATCCTTCAAAATTCAAGTACTAAACGAACAACATCTGAAAACTTAACTATACTTATAACCTCTCAATCATCTTAACAATTGCTGGTACTGGCCTCACCGCGATCATCCGATTTACAACAATGGTGATTCTTCTTTGATTGATCATCATCACTGCCATCCTCATCAAAAGGCTTATCCTTATGGTATATACAGCAAATCTTAGAGCTCTTCTTGTTGAGGAATTCGTTGTCCACTGTACCTGGTTTCCATGAAACACTCTTCTTCTTAGGCTTGAGTTTCAGTGTTAGGATTTCTGTTGGTTGTTGCTGCTGTGATGATGATGATGATTGTGATGAGTTGTTTAGGTTTAGAGTTAACGTTGTTGTTGTTCCGGTCGCCGGTAACTGTAAATGTCTTGTGCTTCTTGCCATTGTCGGGTTCTGATTCTAATGCTTGTTGTTTTTCTTGCTTTGTTGTCCCTTTTTTCTTCTCTTTTTATCACAAAACAGACCGTGTGGAATTTAAAGTGTCGGTTAACAAAAGGACAACTTGTTTGAATTGTCCTTAAAAAGTTTGAACATTTCCAAGTTTGACTTCCAAAAAGTAAGTTGTGTTATATCTTTATTGTCCTTAAAAAAGGTTGAACGTTTCCAATTTTGACTTCCAATAAATAAGTTGTGTTATAAGTATCTTTTATTTACTCCTTCCGTTCACTTTTACTTACACATAACAAATTTTACACTTTCTTTAAGTAGGCGTTTGGCCATGAACATAAAATATTTTTCACTTTATTTGAAATTTTGAAGTTGGAGTTGAAAACAAAGTTGTGTTTGGTCATAGTTTTCACCAAAACTTATTTGGTTGTTTGAATGTACTGCAAAAAGAAAAAAAAAGGTGAAAACATGGTTTTAGGTGTTTTCCAAATTCCAAATACAACTTCAAGTTGTATTCGGAATTTGAATGGCCAAACATTGATTTGCAAATAAAGTGAAAAAAAAAAATCGGAAAAAAGTGAAAAATTCTCATGGCCAAACGGATCCTTAGAACAATATAACAAATACAACAACATACCCAGTGAAATCCCACAATGTGGGGTCTAGGGAGGGTAAAATGTACGCAGACCTTACCCCCATCTCGGAACATTGAGAGGCTGTTTCCGGAAGACCCTTGGCTCAAGAGAAAACATGACATGAAAAGGTCAGTAAGCACAAACAGTTCAAAGCCATATGAAAATGAAACTAACGAAAGCAAAAAAGCCATGATAAAGCAGTCTGAGAAAATAGAACAATATAACAAATGAAATACATATTTTGTTAGGTATTTTTAGTGTGAATGGGAAATGAAAGTTTTATTTTCTTTACCTTTTTCGGAAAGATAATTTATTGCCGAAAAGGCACATGCCTTTTCAGGAAAGGCACACCTAATTTCTTAACAAACACCTGCTATTGGCTATAAATATCTAGCCATCCCTTCAGATTTTACTTACGAAAATTCTGATCTTCTTCTTCCTTCTTTTCTATACTTCAAATATTTTCTTTGTGTGATTTCTACCGCCTGTTGCGTTCGTCGTTCACCGGGGTTTGAGCTACCACTATGCTAGTGAATTAATTCGTTCTATCCTGAGAGAATATATTCCATAACCTCGGGTACTATTGCCGAAAAGGCACATGCCTTTTCAGGAAAGGCACACCTAATTTCTTAACAAACACCTGTTATTGGCTATAAATATCTAGCCATCCCTTCAGATTTTACTTACGAAAATTCTGATCTTCTTCTTCCTTCTTTTCTATACTTCAAATATTTTCTTTGTGTGATTTCTACCGCCTGTTGCGTTCGTCGTTCACCGGGGTTTGAGCTACCACTATGCTAGTGAATTAATTCGTTCTATCCTGAGAGAATATATTCCATAACCTCGGGTACTTGAGGGAAATAATTTCCTTAAGGAAACATTGTGAATTTAGTGGGCTCGAATTTATTTTCCTTTCTTTTCAGATTTTGTTTTAGATTATTTTTCAAATACAGATTGACAACAATCTTAAGGAAATTATTACTTTTATATATTCTGTATTATGTTAATCTACTAGAAACTTTGACAAAGAAGAAAGTTACTTTTCAGAAATAAATGTATTTTTTCAAAAATAAAAGTACTCTTTTTGGAAACTATAATATCCTATTTGGCCAAGCTTAATTTTCTCCAAAAGTACGTATTTTTTTCAAAAAGTGCTTAAATTAAAAAAGTGATGTGTTTGGCCAAGCTTTTGGGAGAAAATAAGTATTTTTGGGGAGTAGCAGAAGCAACTTTTCAGAAGCTAAAAAAAGTAGCTTCTCCCCTTAAGCACTTTTTTGAAAAGCTCTTTTGAGAAAAATATACTCAAAAGCACTTTAAAAGCTTGGCCAAACGCCAATTCTTTGCTCAAAAGTACTTTTTAAATTAATTGGCTAAACACAAACTGCTTCTCACAAAAAGTACTTTTTTAAAAAGTATTTTCCAAAATAAGCTGATTTTAGAAGCTTGGCCAAACAGGCTATAAAACATTTGTAGTTTTCTACTCCCCTGTTTGGAGATTAAAATCTACGTAATTTTCTACTCCAAGTTACTATTAGGTTCAAAGAATATAAAAACTTTACCGATTTAGTAACTTTTGATTGTCTTGAAGACATAAAATCTTCGTTGGCTATTTATTCGGTTTAAAGAAGATAAAAACTTCACCGTTTTATTAAATCTGTTTGTGTTAGAGATTATTCAGTTTGAAGGTATAAAAACTTCGCCATTTATTCTCTGATTAAGAAAACAGGTAGATAAATATCGGAATTTGATTTCAATAGACGGCATCAACAACTTACGTTGATGGCATTGGTTTAATCAGCAACTGATTATGTCATTTGAGAAAAGGGTGTCAAAAGTGTATCTTTTGTTTTATGCTTTTTCATGATCAATCTAACCATTAAAGTGGGTAATTGACATTGAGTAATCATGCAAGCCATTCGTGCGTTTACTGCACATTTGGAGAGAGTAATACTCTTTACATAAGAGGAAAGTAAAGAAAATGAGAGTCATGTGGACTCGTCGGTCATGGAGTTAATGGTTTGAAAATTGAGAATCAATTAATTATGATAAGGGCTCTTTCTGACTTGTTACGAAAGGGAGTTGTTATTTGGTCGAACCAAATTTGTGTTTTCAAAAGGCACGTATATATTATAAATATAAAAGTACAGATCAATTTGTAGTGAAAAAAAAATCATTAAGTTTGGAAAATTTACCGTCCCTCTGGTTAAAAGTTCGTGCAAATGGAGCACATGTCATAGAAACATGCGCTTTGCTTCAAGGATGAATCAAATCAAGAAGAAAGCAGGAAAAATCGGGTTATACTTTCTTTACTCTGCTGGTCTTTTATTTTTTTACTCTTAATGATTTATGAAATTCAGTTTTTATTCATGTTAGAGTAGACGTTTATTATTTGATGATCTCAAAATACATTCTATTTGCGTGGCATAAAATTAATTAGCTGGTATATAATGTGGGTTGTGCACGAAATATGTGGAATATTATTTTCAAGGTAGTAAGCCATGAATTAGGCTTACATTAATACTTGAAAAGTTATTCTAGAGATCATGAAAGTAATATGTATATATTATTTTGGCTCAAAAATTAAATGAATTTCTCTGAAAAACTTTTGCAAAACAAATTATTTTGTTTTTAGGTGTATGACAAATTTTTGAAATCTGTCAAGAACTATTCTTTAAGATGAAGAAGAATGAAACATCTTTCTTGGTCCCCAGATAGTCATTATTTTTGGGGTTAAATGTCTATAGACAGAGTATTCAATCACATTTACAGCGAGTGAGCAGTGATGGACGAAAATTGAATCTGTCTGACAAAATTGCAGCGACAATTAAAAATGAAATGAACAATAGGTTTTTTGTTCCATACTTATGTTAAGGCTAATTCATTTTCCATCTCAATCAATGTCATGCCCCAACTAGGGGAACGTGGGGGCACCTACCATTTCCCACCTCGGTAGGCCAACCCGTCCCTTATTCATAACTAAACAACAATGAAGTAAAATCCGATCACCCAGAAATATATAATAAGTCCAACATAAATAGATAAATATGATAAGTGCGGAAGATACATCAACTTCCAAAAATCTGGTCTGAATAGTACAAGAGCTACTACATTATGTCTAGGAAATACAAGTCTCAAATATCCATAAAATAACTGTCTAAATGGTAGAATATAAAGACAGGAATAGATAAGAGTCATACGGGCAGAGAATCCATCCAAGTGCTCACCCTAGAATGCTCGTCAAATAGCCTCGGAACTCAGTCACGAAGCGAAGAAGTCGACCAGTCACGAACTCTACACTCATAAAAGAATGCAGCAAGGTAGAGTCAGTACAACAACATGTACTAAGTAGGCATCATTGGCCGACAACAGCTAGATAACATATGCATAAGAAAGAGACTGAAAAAGTAGACATACTTACAATCAGATATAACTTACATAGTCTAAAGTATTAAATCCAGTACCAAGTTACCAAGTCTAGCATATCACCTCAAAATCCACTATAAGTCCGAAGTACAATCTCAAGAACCACTATCAAGGACACGTATCATCAAAGATCAACCAACAAGTCCAATACAATGTCATATGCAAATATGAGATGAATGCAATGCAAATGCAGTGATACACACATGCTTCGGGCGTAATATCTCGTCGCCTCGACAGTTATGACCCATGGGGGACTGCTAAGTCCATGTACCGGCTGTGCCGCACAGCCCGACCCAATAGTCAATGTTGTGGAACGTGCAACCTGATCTTAGTCAGTATTGCGGTACGTGCAACCCGATCCAAGTAAGTGTTACATCGCACAACCCGATCCTAATATATGTATAAATGAGTGAATGCATGGTAACAATGCCAACAAGAATATAGGAATCAATGGTGCCACACATGGACACATATCTCAATCATAATATCTATATCATGTCACGACCCAATTCCGCTAAGTCGCGCGGGCACCTACCTTTCCCACCTCGATAAGCGAACCCTAATCCCAATAATCTTAAAAATATGAAATAATAAATAAATAAATAAATAAATAAATAAATAAATAAATAAGCGGAAGAGATAGAAATACGTAAGTCTTATGATAATGATATAAGAAAAAAATGCGGAAGTAAGGAAATACACCCTAGTATCTGGTCTAGTCATACAAGAGCAGCTAACTAGAATCTACAAGCCTGGAAGTAATAATAATACATCAATAGTCTTAATATGTCTCAGAATATCAAGTAAGACATAAATCAAAGAAAAATCTTCAAGGCGGCGAACGTCCTCGTTTTCACCCTGTAAGACTCTAAACAGCAACCCTCGAACTACTATCAGCCACGAGGAGTAGAGGTCGAACCCACCTGGAACTCTGCACTCATAAAAGAATGCAGCAAGTGCAGGTCAATACAAACAACAAGTACTGGTAGGTATCATAGACCGACTAAGATTAGCTAACATATATCAAGGCAATAAAGTAAGATAAACAGGTAAATCAACAAAGTATTAGTCAACACGAGCCAGTAATCAAGTACAAATCATCACCTAAGTTGTAGCATCTAAACCCAACTGTGTCAAGTCTCAGTACATTCAATCCGAATCCGTAAATCACAAATACATCACAAGAATATCACAATAGAAGCCATAGTACAATGCAATGCAATAATGTATGAAGTGTGAATGCAATGCATATGCACCGTACACATGTACTCCGATGATGGAACATCACATCTCGGCAGCACAACCCATGGGGGACTCACGAAGTCCATGTACTCTCACGATTCCGGCAACAACCTCGACAATCGCTACCAGCACTTATACCTCAATTCTGGGATAAACACCGAACATCGGTCTTCACGTCACTCTCATCCAACTGAGCCCAACTCATAATAGTATTTCTTTGTATATCATCAATGTATCAACAATATATCATGAAGGGTGAGAATGTGTGCAATGTATGAGTTCAATGTCAATAATCAAGTCAATATCAACAGTACCACACATGGGTACACCAATAATACCAATAGAAAGGCTACACAATAAGCCGTAATAGAATCACAATCCTCGTCTCAAAACAGTATCAAGTAAGGTGCTACAATATCATCATCAAGATATATCACTAGTCACCAATATCTACTATTTCCACGTAGCATCGAGCCAACAACAAATAAAACAAGATAAGTCACAACATAACAAAGTGGCTAGCCAAAATCACACAACAAGGCCTAACCTAAGGCAATATCCAACCCAACTTCATACCCGAAGGTTTACATACATTCTCCGACAATATCGTCTAAATATATGCTTCGCTAATCGAAGTCTCACCATAGGGTAAACCGTAACCTACCTAGAAGGCCGAACAACAAGGTCTCCATAATCACACCTTAGTCTTTCCTTTCCTTTGAGCCTCGAGATAAAGAAAGTCTAAGCACATTCAAATCATGAAATTAGAATAAAGAAGAACATCAATCAAACCTTACTTCTATTCAAGACCCAAATCCCCAACCTATGGAAAGGGGTTTATGAACTAGAAGGGTGAAATTAGGAATCTAAAGGTTCCGATATGAAATTAAAGCTCTAGGTGATTAATTCCCATCAATTACAAGCTAGAAGAACCAACAATTTACTTAAATTCGTATTCTAGGAAAACCCCCAAATTTGGGTATAAACCCTAACTTCCAATTCCATAAATTAGTCACTAATTAGGAAGAATTCATTCAATAAAAGGTTCTAATCATCAATTCTATGCTTACTAGAGCTAACCCAACCAATAAATCAAGATTACAAAGCCTAGAATGAAGAACCCAATGAACTTTCCTTCAACTCTTAAACTCTTAGTGAACTAGCATGATAATGGAATCGTAAGGTGATAATGAAATCATGGAATAGCAAAGAAGATAGAAGGACTTACCACCAAGATTTTCCCCCAAGAATCACCTTGAACAGCTCCCAAAAACTCTAAAGTCGAGATAATAAAGAATGGGGGACTTAGGGTTTTTAAGACTCGTTTAATGAAATTAATTGCCCGTCACCTGCTTCCGCATCCAACATACTGCTTCAGCGGCACCGCTTTGGCTGTACAACGAACATGCCCAAATCGCTTAGGCTACTTCAGCGACAGGGTGACCGCTAAAGCTGTACCGCTGCCGCAGTGCTGGTGCCGCCATAGCGAGCACCAGACACCAGAAATTCCCAAGTTTTTCACAACTCAACCCGAAATCTCGACTATCACCCGAGGCCATCTGCTCACATACAATATATGCAGACATACATGAAAATAAGCTATGAATGCAATCGTGGCCTCAGAATTCCCAACGGAGGTCTCGTTGACCGAGTCAACCCCCAATACCTCAACATCAACTTCCCAACCCAAGTCCCGAAATGCACTAGAGTGCATTAGGACCCGAACCAAATATACGCACAAGTTCTAAAAGACCATCCGGACCTCTCGAAATTAAAAGATTCCCGAAAAAGGTCTGTTTACCCAAAAGTCAACTTTTAGTCAACTATTTTTCGCTTTAAGCCTAATTTTCCCAAAAAGTCACCCAAATCAAATCCAAACACCTCAGGAAACGTGTCAACGGTTCCCTCGGGTCAAATGTGAGCTAAACAAGCTCGGGGAAGGGTCAAAAGTATCGAAAAGACTATAACGGCCGAGCGGGTCGTTATATATCATAACCTTACTTTCCTTTCCAACAACCTCAACCATGATAAATATGCTCTTAGAATCATAAGGAATTAGGAAGCATCAACTCTAGAATCAATCATGTGGTGACAAGCCAACAATTCACAATAAAGCAACAACTCAATAGAGCACAACAAGACGACAAGCCATAGTCAACAACAGTACCAACCTAAGTATTCCAGCCCAAACTCCATACCCGAAGGTTTACATGCTTTCTCCAACAATCACTAACTTTACATATGATTCGCTAATTGAAGTCTAACAAAAAAAGTAAGCCGTAACCTAACTGGAATGCCGAACAAGAGCCTCAAACAATTAAACCTTGGCCTTGCCTTTTCATTGAACCTCTAAGTACTCAAAGTCTATTCATAATTGAGTTCTATATTAAAAATCATGAATAACAACACCCATAACACCCATATTGCTATACTTCTAGTTAGGTCAAATTCTAACCCAAGGAATTGGAAAAACTGGCCCACAAGGCTAAAACAGGAAATTAAATGATGGAACATGCAATTCAAGATCTTGGTGATCAAACCCACCAAATAATTGCTAAAACAACTCAAGATTAAGCTTAATTCGAATTTAAAGTAAAACCCACAAATTTGGATATGAACCTTAATTCCTTAATCCTCAAATTAATCACTAATAATGGAAGAAATAAGCTTAAAAACACTGAATTCATCAAATTCTATGGTTATACTAGTCAATTTCACCATCAATTTCCATTTTAGGAAGTCTAAACCCATTTCAAGAAATTTATCATAAGATTCATCTTCTCCACTTTGATTCTAGTGATTCTAAGTATGGATTAAGGATCTAGGAGGTAAATGATGAAGTCTAGGGTCAAAGATCTTACCTCCAAGAAGATTCAGTCCAAAAGCTATTCCATTCTTCCAAAGTGTGCTTAGAAAGTGATGAAGGGAATGATAGGGTTCAAAGGTTTTAACTTAAGAAAAATATGGAAACACTGCCTGTCACTAGCTGGAGCGGTAAGGTTACCTGCGGCAGCGAACTCGCCACGGCGGCCAAGGGCCCACTTTGGCGCCTCACGCCAAATCTCACCTCACTGCTATGGCGGAAACATTCTCACTACAGCGAGTCCACCTCAGCAGACACTAGTCCGCTGGGGCGACTCACCATGAAGTCTCCTCACACGCTACAGCGGTCTCTCCCTCGCTACAGCGAGACCGCTGCGGCGAGTTTGGTGCCGCTGCAGTAGACACCAGACACTAGATTTTTTTTGGTTTTTGACAATCCTCAACCCGAAATCTGACTATCACCCGAGGCCCCACAGATATAAAACAAACATGCATACACATATAAAAACGTGCTACGAATTTATCCACGGCCTCAAAATTTCCAACGGGGGTCTATTTTACCAAGTCAACCCCCAATGGCTCTAAGCCAAGTTTCCAACCCAAGTCCCAAAATGCTCCTAAGTGCATTGGGAATCGAACCGAACATACTACCAAGTCATAAACGGTCATCCGGACCTTTTGGAATCGATGTAATTCTGAAAAAAGTCTGTTTTGTCAAAAGTCAACTATGGGTCAAACCTACCTTTCTTAAAGGCTCAAAATATCAAGAGTCAAACCAAACCCACCCGATGACCTTGGGAAAGGGTCAACAGGGGTAAAATGGTCAACAGTACTATAACAACCAATCGGGTCATTACAATCAAGTATACTGATAGTGGGTAGTATTTTTTTCCATTCCAAATGTGTCTCGCGTGAAGGATATTTTGACCATGTAGAATGAAAAATATATCATGGAATTTTTAGCAAAATTTGGTGACTTTCTAACAAGTTTCTGCCTTACTTTTATCCGGTTAATACAAGAATTTTCTTGAATCTATTTGATAAAATAGAAAGGTTGAATTATACTGGGTACGTTGTTATTGTTGTTGTAGAAAGGTTGAATCCTAATTGCCAGAACCATAAAAAAAATTGTCTGATGCCTTTAATAACTGATTTCATTGTTCCAATTTAACAAGATGTTGTTTTGACATTTGATCTTTGGAGAACTTTGTCACGTTATTCTTGCATATCATCTAGCAAATGAAATCAATCACGAGATAAAGACACTTTAAAGGAATTGCTAAAACCCTAAGCCACGTTTTGTATTAAGAAAATTATTTTGTGTCGTATCATTGCAGGGTAACTGAAGTGGCTTGATGGAAATAAAAGTTGGGTGTTTTGTGATGCTTTGTGCAAAAATATTTGGCACTAGTAAAGAATGATTGCTTAGCATGAAGTTTGACTAATAAGATTCTAACATCAAAACGTTTGAGGGCATTTTTTTACGTACATGCTGACTTAGGATCATTAATGTGCATTTTGATTTGATGTCATGGAGAGAAATTCTTCATATGCCCTTTAATTTTGAGTTGTCCAAGAACAGTGTACTTAGATATTTGAAATGTGAGGGCTTCCTGGAGTATGATAAATTAAAGTCAATATTAGACTTAGTTTGATTTGAAATAACAAGAGATATGAAAACTGATGGCATTCTTGTATATTAGGCCAAACCAACAAAGTCTTTCATGGATTTTTGATATGATGGTCGTTGAGATTAACTAGTACCAAATTGATAATTGGTTATATACTTGTTCGGAAGTGTTATGTTCTTTCATGAAAGGGGGTCACTAGAAATGTCTTGACTTTCATGAAAAGACGTGTCTATTAAAATACAACTATTTGTATTGATATGGATGTTGGTGAAAGGCTACCCGTTGTTTATTGTTTGATAAATAAGACGTTCAATTAGTCATTGATCATAATGAATGCCTTGTTAATAAGTTCTTGTTTCCCATAGAACTTGTGGGTGTGGGTGGGGGGGGGGGGGGGAGCTATCCTTATGACTACCAGAATACTCAATCAAGTGCCTACAAAAAACACAATTTATTCCATATGAAAAATCGAATTACTTCAAAGTGTGGGGGTGTGTTTGGCTAAAGTGCAAGTTCCTAAACCTAATAGGGTAAAAATAGGACCGAAAATTGTTCATTATGTTTTCGTAGGATATGCCACCAATAGCAAAGGATATCGATTTTTGGTTCACAAATCAGAAAATCTCGACAGAATCAGAAAATGTTGACTTATTGACACTATTCTATTATGTCAACCCCACGATATATGTCCTTGGTGGTATTGACATGGCATGCCCTTGGTGGTATTGACATGGTATGCCCTTGGTGATATTGATATGGTAGTTAGTGAAATATTCACATAACTCGTTCCGTCTTGGTAAGGACTACTTGATCGAACTACTAATTTGATGAGGTTGAATATATGTCTTTCATTTAGGTCATGTTCATTAATTTTGTGAACGGATGACACTTGAAAAGTTGTGACTTTTCATGATAAAATGTGTCTGTTGAAAGACAATTCTTTGAAAAGACAAGATGGTTCATCGAATGTATAAATTCATTGGTTTATAAATCGAAGAATCAATTGATGATAATGATAAAACTCGACATTAGCTTGGATTTTCACATCGGTCAATGTGCTATTAGTTGGATATTTGAAGAAGTATACCTAAAAGAAGTGGAATGGTTGAGAAATATATATACTGTTAAAAGTTTGTGGCCACAACTGATGTCAACCATCCATGGATGTCATGATGTCACTTTAAGTGAAGTCAGCAGTCTGCGATATATCCTATTTTAGAATTTTTGTTTTGCATTATAATAAATATCCCGCGATTATTGAGAGGTATAATGATGCAAATTGAATCACTGGATCAACCGAAAAAATAATCACAAGTGGATATGTTGTTACCATTAGTGGAGGAGCAGTGTCTTGAAAATCGTCCAAACAAAATTTTTTTGCCCGCTCCACAATGGAGTCTAAGTTCATAACTTTAGACATGATCGGTGAAAAAGCTGAATGGCTCCGGAATCTCTTGGAAGATATTCTATTCTAGCCCAAACTGTTGGGACCAATATGCATACATTGTGATAGTCAAGCGACAATAGGAAGGGCAGGGAGCGTTTTGTATAAGGGAAATCTCGTCACATACGATAGAGACACAATACAGTTCGACAACTACTCTCTAGTGGAGTTATCTACAGTCAAGAGATAACGTGTCGGATCCACTTACAAAAGGCCTAACTAGAGAGGCGGTTGAAAAATCATCAAGGAAAATGGGTTTAAGGCCTAGGACATATCATCATGGCAGTAACTCCACCTAGTAGACTGTAGGTGCCAAGAGCTAGGTTCAAAGAGATCAAACAAAGTTATGAATGCCGGTTAAACATTGTCAAATAACTCAATCTCTATTCTCATGATGAAGACAATGTTCAGAAACAAGGATAAAGCATTAAGGCTTTTTAACGAGTTAATAAATCTTAAGCTTTTTAATGGTTTCTAAGTTTGGTAGGTAAGACCAAATAGTGTATCTACGGGAGGACACATTCAGAAATCACCTATGTGAGTGTGAAGTGTAAGCCGCTTCAAGGAGTATATTAAGCAAAAGCCCATGCTCTACGTACTCATGAAACCAGACAGTATTCATGGGTGAAACGAACACAACAATGAGAATCAAAGACGGTTAAGGGTTAATTGTGTGACATATAGTTGTCGAGGTATACACCAAAGCTTGATGGTTCAAAGATATCAAATCAACCGATTGACCGAGTATATCTGACATACGTTCACTACGGAAAGTTCAAAAGAAAACCTACTTATCCAGATGCAATTAATCTTTACTTGCAAAGCACACACTTGTCCGTACATTTTTTTCCATAGAGTCATTCCCTATTCATGTGGGGGATTGTTAGGTATTTTTGGTGTGAATGGAAAATGAAAGTTTTATTTCCTTTACTATTTTCGAAAAGGCAATTTTTTGCCAAAAAGGCACATGCCTTTTCAGAAAAGACACACCTACTTCTTAAGGCACCTGTTGTTAGCTATAAATATCTAGCCATCCCTTCAGATTTTACTTACGAAAATTCTGATCTTCTTCTTCCTTGTTTTCTGCACTTCAAATATTTTCTGTGTGTGATTTCTGTTGCCTGTTGCGTTCGTCGTTCACAGGGGTTTGAGGTACCACTATACTGGTGAGTTAATTCGTTCTATCCTGGGAGGATATATTCCATAACCTCAGGTACTTGAGGGGAATAATTTCCTTGGGGAATAATTTCCTTGAGGAAACATTGTGAATTCAGTGGACTCGATTTTAGATTATTTTTCTAATACAGATTGACAACATATTTCACTATAGCACCCATGACTATTAGCATTTTAAAAAATCTTGAAAAATAATTTGAGAAATTACGTAGTAGTTTATGTTAAGGGTAAAACATAAAAAAATATTAACTTTCTTTTGACATGCTAAAATGGACAAGTAAAAGTGAACGGAAGGAGTTACTTTTTGGGACAATTAATATATAAAGACTCTCTAAGACTATTCCTTTTGCTCCATTCAATTCCAAAACCTTAAATGTGTAACTATAAGTTAGAGTTGAGATAAAACTTATAAATGAACTCTAACTTAAGTTCGAGTGAAAATAAATTCTACAGCTCGAAGTCAACCCTATTTTAGAGCTTTCGTTATCTTTTATTAACAACAAATATAAATTATATCTTATATATCCATATTTTAAAAGGAAAATAAGGTAATTGAGAAAATAAATTCTACAGCTCGAAGTCAACCCTATTTTAGAGCTTTCGTTATCTTTTATTAACAACAAATATAAATTATATCTTATATATCCATATTTTAAAAGAAAAAAAGTGTGATATAATAAATATGGAGTGACTAGTTAAAAACTTCATCTTATCTCTGATATGTCTTTTAGACACAGGTATTTAACATGGTACTTTGCATGTGTCAAAGTAATTTTTGAGCGTGTGAGAGTATTTTTTTAAAGCTTTACTTTCTGTTTTATATCCGCCATGAATTTCTTTCTCCAATAAAAAATCAAGACTACTTCACATTCAGGTCAATGAATATAGATTTTCAAATTAATATCACAATTCAATTTTTTTAAAATCGTGATGGCACCTAAGTGTTTCCATGTCAGGCAAACTATTAGTACTAAATAGATGAACAACATAATGATCCAACAAGAGTTAATAAAATCTAACAGAAACAATAGCATAAATAAAAACATCAAGAACATGATGGAAGTCTAAAATCTCAAATCAAGATTTTATGACACAAGTCACAAGTGATTAAGATAAGGATACATTTGTCAAGAAAATGCAGCAAGGTATGATATATAATAGGAACATTATCTGAAAGAAAATGAAGTAAAAAACTAGATAAGAAGTCTTCACGTTTGTAACACACCACAAAAAGCTTGGTCTACCCTCTAGCCACCTTCTCTAACTTTGTTAGTACTGGGGTCTGAACTAGCGCACACACAATGCAGAAAAGGATAGGGGATGAGTATGGCGAGTACTCAACAATAATCAATTGTCCCAACATAGCAGTTGAGCGTTGACCTAAACAATAACAACATTTCGTTTAGCCTGTGAAGTTAAATAAGAGAACGGTAGGAAAGTATACATAATACAGTGTCACGGTTCAACAATTTCACTTATAAAAATAAAGCATAAGATATATGCATAGGCAGCCCAATCAATAATCACAAAGCAGTTATAAATCACGATGCAATAAAGATTCAAACTTTATCAACCACGACACTTCATCAATTGTCAGAAATACCAGACCAAACCAACATGTACACTGTAAAAGTGCACTAAATTGGTAATTTATGAGGGACATATTCACTTCACACGAGCGCATCGATCATATGAATGATTCAGATTCAACAGTCCCAAAAAATCTATCGTCACACCAATCATTACAACTGAACTCTCAATTGTCCTCATATCTGTGTATTAACTGGATTCTCAATAATGCCAATCGAACTCTCAATAATTCCCAACATCTATAGCTTAGCCCAAAAAATCTATTGTCACACCAATCATTACAACTGAACTCTCAATAGTCCCCATATCTGTGTATTAACTGGATTTTCAATATCTTTGATCTCTGTATACCAATCGAACTCTCAATAATTCCCAACATCTATAACTTAGACCCAAAATAAAACAAATCACAAATCAAGGAGCATATAATGAGATAACATGGTGTATATCAAGAATAACTCAATGTATGAGAAACAATGCGTACAGACATAAATAAAACATTCTCAACATGTATATGAACCTAAGTCATCAACATGGCATATATGTTATGCATAGATAATCATAGGACAGATAATCGTAACATAGAGATGGTAAGCAATGCACAACAATTAACATTCAATTAAACCCATAAGCCAATCTATAACCACATGTATGCTCTTCAATTCATAAATACGCTACCTCAAACACACACACACACACACATATATATTAAGCAATGCATAATATATATAAAATATTATTTATTTAAAAAAATTCTTCAATTTATGATTAAAGCCTTAACTTACCTCGGTTCAAGTATATTTTAATTCTCTATGACCGTTATTCACACACAGATGTGTCCAAAATATATTAAGCAATGCATAATATATCATGTTTACGTGCATTTGCTTATGATTTCTGAAGACGTTTTGTTCCATCGTTTGGAGATTAAATAAGCTTTCTTATTAAATAAGCTTTCTTATCTCTATTTATCACGTTATTTTCATCATTATAACTAGTTCGCTTCGTATTATTTAATCGTCGTTGTTTCGAACCTCACATCAAAGATATTCAAAATTTATTTAGATTAATTTTGTTGCTAAAGATCTCAATCAATGAAATCTATATGATTTTCCGAATAAATGAATTTTTGGCTAATCGAAATGAAAATGGAAATATTTTTTCTTGAAAAAAGGATATTTATAAATTAATTAAACAAAAGAAGATATCATAAAGAACAAACTAGTCAAACCATATTTTCTATTATTAATAATAATTAGGTTAAAAAGTTTATTATAAAAAAATAAAATAAGAGAAGTAAGCATAACCATAAATGAGGTACAATTAAACGACATCAAATTTGAGGGAGGTAAATAATTTTAAAGATAAACTACTTTAAGTTAAGTGATTTCATTGATATAAAACAAAGATAAGTATATATGATATTAGAAAAACTAATTCATAAATAAGGTCCTAACCGCTACCAAACCACCCCTAAGTGCCTGTAACTTATAGCCACAGATATCTAAAAAATTTCCCTCAAAATTGCAAAAAAAACACAAAAAAATCACTTTTAATCCAAGAATGTGAAAAGCCATTAGGCAGGCACAAGAAGAGGAGATAGAAAGGGGATAGCAGAGAGAGAGCATCCATGGCTTGTTGCTCCTCTCTAAACTTCACAGCTACTATCTCCTCAAACCCCCAAAAGCAATCCTCTTCATCTCCCCTTATTCACCTTCCCTTCACTTCCCACTTATCATTTTCTAAATCTTCTTCTTCTCTTTATTCACATCATACCCTTTCAAGAACTTATTGCAAGAAACTCTCCCACCCAAATGGTGCCTCTTTCTTGGTATTTTGAACTTCAATACAAACACCCTTTTAATTGTTTGAGCTAATTTTGGGTTTTGAGTTATGATTGATGGCTTTTTTTTTTGTCGTTGTTGTTGTTGCTTTTTGTTGTGAATTTAGGTTTTGGGATGTGCTAGAAAGATAGAGCCTCTGAGAATAATGATATCTGGTGCTCCTGCTTCTGGGAAAGGAACACAATGCGAGCTCATTACTAAAAAGGTACTACTCCCTCAGTTTCCATTTGTTTGTCTATTTGTTTGTATGGTTTTGCTTGACATAAAGTTTAAGAAAGTAAAGGATACTTTTGAATCTTGTGATCTTCAACTAAAGATATGTATAATGTACTAAATTGCCCTTAATCTCATGGACTTAAATCTGCCATGTGAAAAGTTAGATTTAAAAAGTTGTCAAAAAAGGAAAGAGGCATTCTTTTCGAAACGGACTAAAAAATAAAGTAAGACAAACAACATGAAACGGAGGAATTAGTAGTTATATTCTCTGTGTAAAAGTTCTGATTTTCTCTTTTGTCAATGAGTTGGTCTAGGATTTTTAGTATGTATTTGGACATAATTTGAGCTGAAGCTGAAAAATGAATTATCTAAAGTTGAACTTGAAAGAAACTTGCTGAAGTTGAGACTGTTCTTGAATAGTTCTAATAGCTTTTTGGCGAAAAAGAAAATTCGTGAAAGTTGAAGATTTGTGAGTGGAAGTTGGGAAAATAAAATTCAAGTTGAAATACACCTGCAGACCACTATTTCATCTTGAAATAATGTCCAAATTATTTCCAAATAGTTGTGAAACGAACTTCAACTTGCAATTAAAGGAAGGGCCCCTACTTTTTAGAGTGGGTTAAAGTCCTACATTGGTTGGGGAATGGACTGGTGGTCTCCTTATATGGACTTGGGCAATCCTCCCCTCATGAGTTAGCTTTTGGGGTTGAATTAGGCCCATGATCCATATCTTACATGGAATCATGGTTGGGACCTCATGATATGTTGTCCACACTCCAGTGGCGGTCTAGGCATGTGGGGGGTGTTAGAGTGCGTTATAGTCCTACATTGATTGGAAAATGAACTGGTGGTCTCCTTTTATACTTGGGTAATGCTTCCCTCGTGAGCTAGCTTTTGGGGTTGAGTTAGGCCCAAGGTCCATATCTTACCCTATCCAAAACTGGAGGGCATATGACTAGAACCTTACAAGCCTAGCGCTCGCCGAGCAAACCCTTAACACTGTTAAATCTATTAACCGTGCACAAAGTTGGGGATACATGCAAAATGGAACACCATGTGTTTCCATATAATCATGCGACATATGTATAAAACTGCAATAACACCAAAAATAAGCGTGAAAGCATCACATAGCCAAAATAAGCCTCAACAAGAGACGTTCAAATTCTATTCCATAAGTTGGATATCTAACCACAGGGGATTTCATGGGGTACATTATAAAAAAAGTTGAAATAGAACGTAGCCCAACAAATGATTGAAGAAAGAAAATGACAAAATAAGCTGCCATTGATCAGCACCAAAAGTATGATAGTAGTGTTCAACTCGTGGTCTTTGGTGCGATGTTTGATCCTTTTGAAAATCAAAGGTAAATGGAGTGAGCATAAAAATCATCGAGTCTCATAGACCGCCTCTAGACATTGGAACAAACGGCCTTTTGAGGAGGCATGCACTTGTATCAAATGTCATAATTTAGGAAACTAAAACATCTCATATACAATGTACATTTTCAAATCATAAACATGTAGAGATCATATGAAAACTTATTTAAAACATACCTATGCTTGTAGACCTTTAGTATTATCATATTTTGCTCACGAAAGCCATGAAACATTGTAATCTTAACATTCTTTTATAGGAATTTCTCTTCTAGAAACTGGAATTTAATCGTGTGTACATCACATCATCCGATCAATACCCACTTAGACTCGATCTGTTAGGGAAGGACATCCCACCGTTGTGCATTACCCGGGTTGGTTAGATGAGTTGGGGATGAGAACGATGATGCTCATTTTAGAGATGATGATCACATTAAAATGAGAATACTTGTTGCCTGTGGCCTGGTCTCCTTATTTTCAGACTAATATTCTGTTTCTCTTTTATTCATTTGGTCAATGTATCTTCTCTGATGTTCGCAAAATCGGCAGCTAGATGAAGCTGAGTGCCCGTAACAAGTGCACAATTATCATTATCAAGCTGATGCACAAGCATGAACCACCTGTTAATTATTATCACCAGCGTGATCATTTGCACGCATCATGTTACTGGACGACCATGTTCTTGGACTTGACCAATCCTGCTTCAGCTATGCGTTGGCAGTTCCTTGCAAAAACTTCTTTTACTAGAGTCTTGCTCAAAATTTCCAGCTCTTGATTTCTCCAGGAATTTTTGGAGTTCTCTATATCTTTTAAACTACATAGGAACACAGAAATGGCTTACTCAGATCCAGAGTAGGCTTAGAAGACTTTGCTGTCTGCCTCATACTACATTTTTAAGGAGATTCTTGGTGTTGTAAACTAAGACTCTAATGGAACTTTTCCTATGCTTATTCAGTTATCTTAAGAACTTTATTTACGTCTTAACCCTCAGGACTTTGTTAGTGGTAAGAGCACGGTGTGTAATGTATGGATTAGGCGCTGGTCACGAGTTTGAATCCTGCCACAAACAAATGTTTGGTATTCAAGTAGAGAAGGGTAAAATGGTAGGCACATTATTCACCGAGTTTCGAACTGTGTGCCAACAAATCCTCGGGGATTTCTTGGTTATAAAAAAGGCATCTTTATTTTTTTCTATAGCGATTCTTATCAACATTTCTGTAAAATTTGAGATGTTGTCTTAGCTGCATTGAGGGCTTAACCAATAGGTTGAAAACGCCTCCTCAACCAAAAGTGGGAATGGAATAAGCTTCTCCTGTCCTATTTGCTATGGAATCGAAGCAGATTGAAATTAAATGCTTTAAGGGTCTTGACTATTTTAGCTTTTGTTTGATCTATGTGCTGGTTGTTGTTTTCCTCAATTGGGATATAATTGTACGGTGGTACCGTTTTTGCTTTTAGTTGCATCCTATACCCTCTGTGTCCCTCAGTATGTATTCTGCGAAGAGAAATTGTGCCAATCCAGTTTTGGTCGTGTGTGCAGTATGGTTTGGTGCATATAGCCGCTGGAGATTTACTGAGGGCAGAAATTGCTGCAGGATCTGAAAATGGAAAGCAGGCAAAGGAATACATGGATAAAGGGCAACTGGTACCAGATGAAATTGTTGTGACGGTAGGTTTACTTCATGCATTGCCTGCTTCAGTTAGTATGCTATATAGGTTTGAAACTGCATTAGTTCACACTATCTTATTGATTGGTAAATAAGTTGCTCCTTCTGGTGCAGATGGTCAAAGAGCGGTTAAACGGTCCAGATTCTCAAGAGAAAGGTTGGCTTTTAGATGGATACCCTCGGAGCTCTTCTCAATCTATAGCACTCAAAGAATTTGGCTTCCAACCACACCTGTTTATTCTTCTGGAAGTGAGGTTCTGCTGTTGCTATATGCCTCATGTTCTTTCACTCTCTTTTTAGTGAAGTTCCTTTTTTTTAGACCCTACGGAAAATTATGCCATTACATAACTTAGAGAGATACTTTAAAATATTTGAGATTCCTTGACTTTTCCGTTGTATCTCCTGCAGTAGAGTTTAACCCAAGTAAGTTTCACTATAAAATAACCTTCATTCTGTCACAAGTTTTATTGTGCATACAGGTACCTGAAGAGATTCTTGTTGAGAGAGTGGTTGGCCGTAGGCTAGATCCAGTAACAGGGAAAATTTACCATTTGAAGTATTCTCCCCCAGAGACGGAAGAAATTGCTGCTAGACTTACTCAGCGCTTTGATGACACAGAAGAAAAGGCATGTATATAGTCCATGAATTAATCAACATTGCGGTGCTTGGTTACTTATCGGAAAACATTTCCATTCTTTGTTTAACTTTCCTGGTACTTATTTGCAGTAGGTTTGATGTGAAGCTTTTGCATCAAATTCCTTAATGTGAACTCATCTGACTCTAATTTGACAGCTGCCTCCCTTTTGACTCATTAGTTTACCTTTTAAATAAAGTTATCCCCTTCCAGCTCCTTCTCTTTTCCTCAAACCCAACCCCCCCCACACCCCCACAAAAAACAAAAAAAAAAAAACAACAACATACACAGTGTTATCCCACAAGTGGGGTCTGGTAGGATGTACGCAGACTTACCCCTACCTTTGTGGGGAGTTACTTCCCCCCTCCAACCCAAAACAACAACATACATTGTGTAATCCCACAAGTGGGGTATGGTAGGATGTACGCAGACCTTACCCCTACCTTTTGAGGGGAGCTACCCCCCCCCCCAAAAAAAAAAAACAAAAGAAAAAGAGTAAAAATAATTAGAAATCCAATAGGCAAGTCTTTCACCTAAAAGGACCGTTTAGACCTGAAAATTTTGCTGCTGCTCCGCAATTTTTCTTTTAACTAAACCATTTTGTTACGTTCTCTTCTTATTCTAGATTCAGTTTATGTTTCTGTAGAGCCAAAAGTGTATATTGTAATAAGCTTGGTTTTCTCTAATCGTTCTTATATTAACTTTTCAGGTAAAATTGCGTTTGCAAACTCACCATCAGAATGTGGAAGCAGTTCTCTCATTGTATAAAGATATCACAGTCAAGGTACTCCTTTTGCTGCACCTCTTCTGGAAAAGTGGCTTCATCTTGAACTGCAGAATAAAATGGCTGGATATTAGATACTGCTAACAAATTATTGCTTGAGTTTTGTTGAGAATTATGGTTAGATGTTACTTCACCAAAAAGAAACAGGGTATTATGGTCCATGAATAAGATATGGATTCTCAATTATACATGTATAATATTTGCTCTAAGAAATGGTAAAAAGTAATCAATGTCGATTCAAGTATAGTGTAAATCTTGTCTAGCTGTACTTTCTGTTCATTAATTGACTTAGATTAGAATATAGAACCAATCTTTTCTTTTGAGCTGAGGGTCTATTGGAAACAGCCTCTCTACCCCACAAAGGTAGGGGTAAGGTCCGCGTACATCCTACCCTCCCCAAACCCCACTTGTGGGATTACAGTGGGTTTGTTGTTGTTATTAGAAAATAGAACCAAAGGCTGCAATTTTATACTGGACAAATAATTGGTAGTTAGGTACAGAAATTCATCTAAGCTTGTAACTAATATTGTTGTGATCATAATCTGCTGTCTTCTGCAGTGGATTTTGTTCTGCTGTCTATTTGATTGATAAATGAGAAGCTCTTTCAGTTTCTTTGATAAAGCATTGCCTCTTCCGCATGATAGTGTCTTAACTACCACTTCTTCACCGCCCTTCCTTTATCCTAGATGTTCTTCTTTGTTCCTCTACTTTCTCAATGCAATTCTTTATCTGTTCAAGTATCTCCTTGCTTAGTGAAGAATCTATTCAAGTTTCTTATTAATATGTGAAGTCTGGAATGTAGCCTTGAATAGTTCGTTAACTGACACCTTGCAACATCATAATCAGCTCTATGGTAAGAGGAGTTAGTTAACATGTCAACAATGGAGCACTTCGAGTTTTTTGTTGTCCTAATTCCAAAGCTGCTAGTACATATTAAAGAACTAAATGTATTTAGAGTTTATGGTCTTAAGTTCCACTCGAGTTCCAGTAATGCACTTCTTGTCACATCACTGGCAAGGGAACGGAACTGCATGATACTGTATAACAAATATATGCACCCTGATTGGCATCAGTACACTCAATAAGAGGATAAGAGGAGCGAGTGCAATACCTTGCAAGATTTAAACAGCCAACCTCCTCCAACTGTCCCCCACCGAAAGAAAAAGAAAGAAAGATGAATCCTATTTCTGGCTGGAACAACTTGTTCTAGGTACTTTGTATTTGTAGGATGTAATGCCCTCAGGGCTTGGTTCAACTCATGTTGCGCGCACTCTTCAAAATCCTTGCCACACCCGTGTCGACACGACATGGATGTGAGATCGATACCGGATTTGGTCAACTTACCTGGGTAATTTGACCACTCTGTGACCGAAAAGTATAGATTGATTAGATATTTGGTTTGACATATAGTTATTGTTATAGTTATAGTTATTTAAAGTATGAGAATGCTTATCTCTTACTTGAGATAAGAATAAAATATTACTCCCTCTCTCCCAAAAAGATTGTCCTCCTTTCCTTTTTAATTTATCCCAAAAAGATTGTCACCTTTCTATATTTAGAAACAATTTAACTTTATGAGATGATTTACAGCCACACAAATATCTAAGGCTTGTTTTGGACCACACATTTCAAAAGTCTTCTTTTATTTCTTAAATTTTGTGTCAAGTCAAAAGAGGACAATCTTTTTGAGACGGAAGGAGTAGTCTTTTATAAAGAATGAAGTTTTATTAGTTCTAGTTCAATAACTTTAACTAATCGAATATATACTTTATGTGCCGTAATATACATTAATTGGTCGTATATCAGCACCCGTATCCGCACTCGGATACCCCGAATCCTAAATTTTGTGTGATGAAAAATCCGACCGGTAGACCCACACCCGGATCGGATACCTGCACCTGAGTCTGAGCAACATAGGCTTCAACAATAAAAGTGGATAACACGAGATGTGTGGTAGACACACCTCACGAGTTCGAATTTTGCAATGTATAGAGGTGCTAAGTTGGAGTAAGCTTCAATCCAGAACCATTTACTCTGACATTCTTCCCCACCTTGTGGCCTCACAGATTAAAAATAACAAGAGGAAGGCGACAGTGAAGTTTTAGGGTACCCCTCGATAGTAACTTCTCGAATCCTTCTCATATTGGATGAAAGAAGCTAATCTCTCTCAATTTGTACCAAACAATTTGAATATCAAGGGAAGAAGCAAATCAGTGAATACTGAATAGTCCTTCCCCTTACTCTTCTCATTGCTTACTTGATCGAGACATCACCAGGTGCGTGCATGAGTTGCCATCTGATAACCTTAAAAGGCCAATCTGCTTTCATTAACTTCTGAGTTATTTTGATTTCCTCATTTGGGAGAAATGATTTTTTAGCCCTCTACAAACTTTTTTTAGTTTTATTCACCTTTTACAAGAGATCATCATTTTCTACACATAAGACCATTTTGTCCTATTCAAATTGTAAGAGCGTAAGAGATCTCATTTCCTCATTTTTTTTTTTAGGTGAAAGGAAGTGGTTCCAAGCAGGAGGTATTCGCTCAGATCGATGGTGCATTGACACAGCTTCTAGATCAAAAGCAAGGAAAGTTGGAAACAGTGACAGCATAGGGGAACACAAGATATCTGCATGTAAAGACTGAGGATTATCTAAGGTGAAGAAAAGAGTCTAAATCATAGGGATGCATTTTGAATTTATCATGAATGTATTGTTTATTGCCATCTCACTTATATTAATATATGCTGAAATATTCTTGTATAGACGAGAATAAGTAATTCTTTTGGTGGCAGCATCTAATTGTATATTCATGGTTTAACTTTTTTGGTTTTTGACTTTTGTATAATTGGAGGTTGGTACAAAACTTCATTGTTTTAACTATAGATTCTGTGTCTAAGTTTATTGTGTTCTTCTGTCATCCAATCAATGTGAAAACTAAAATCACATTGATTTTGTACACATAGGCACAGAGTCCATTTTTCAAATGAATTATGGGTTAGGGCTGTTAATTTCTTTAAAAACTATATCTCTCTGTGTCTTAAAAGATTGTGTACTTTTTCCTTTTCTTTTCTCCATTTGTTGACTTTTGGTCCTTATAGTGTATGCGTGTATCTCATTTTTGATTATATGGCGTATATCTCATTTTTGATTATATGGCGTGTATCTCATTTTGATTAAATGGTACTTTCTTTAACATTATTTTTTGTCAAATACTTGGACCTCTCAGGGTTAGTCTAATTTAGTAATATCAGCCTTATATCTTTAAACATTTAGCAAAATAAAAGAAAAATTGTATTGCGTGCCTAGTTGTGTGACTCTTTTTGTCTCACAAAAAAGTTGTCCAAAAAAGAGTCGAAAGTATAGGGTTTTACAGCAAAAGGATGTGGGGTATTATAACAAAACAGTCATCCTTATACAATAGTAAAATATTTGCCCGTAAACAATGACATATTAACAATTGTCTAGCTGATTTGAACATTATAAATTTGAGTTTTAATTTTATCACAGTCCTGTGATTTTATGAGTTTGAAAATTATTATTTGTATTTGTTTAATAGATTCTTTCAGCACATATGCAGAGTTGGAGCAAAAAATTGTATGCAGAGTTGGAGCAAAAAATTACTGGAATCGGATAAATCTATGAGTTCTTAATTAGCTCCGTTCCCGCTGTTTAATGTATCGTATTGAATTGTAAGGCATTATTATATATTGTTTTGATGAAACAATGTTTGAATAGATTGTATCGTTTCCCGTCGTTACACAATGCCACACATCAACGATCTGAAAAATAAACTTATAATATTATATAGAAAAGTAGTACATAGGGTAGAGATTATATATAAAAAAAGGTAAGAGTAAATGATAGAACAAGATTATTAATAAGCAAAGTCAAAATGAGAAGAAAATTTAATACAACGACGCGATCACATCAAATCGTTGAGACTTTCATCGTTATACAACGATGAGGTATGATAATACTTAAATAACAATCAAAACAAACATTGTATTTAAGATAATAAAATGATATAATACAATATGTAACAACCATCGAAACAACAAGATGAAAAAACTCTTTGCGTTGAGAGTTATCAAATAATTGAATTTGCCATTATAGCGGCTTGACTTGGCAAAGGCCATTCTTTTCACAAAAAAAAAAAAAAAAAAAAAAAAAAGAGCAAGAGAAGAAGGTGACCTTACTATCTGCCTTTGTCATAGCAAGTTGACCTTTTCTTCACTAATACTTTTCAATTATTTGGAACCAAATTACATGCTCTTTTAAGCTCTAGAAAATTGTATTAGAAAATTTCTCAAGTACACACTAGTGCTTAGACCTTCAATGACAAGTAAAATAGAAAATAATTGAATAGGCTATTTCAAGATTCTATAAGGCTGGTTCAAGCAGACAAAAGTAGAAAAGATAGGTCAATTGGAAGATTGTTGAATTCTATGCACATTTTCTCTACTATGGGACCTAATCACTCCACAAAACCAAAAAAGAGACCAAACTATAGTTGGTAAACTCTATTTTATTTGTCTTTCAATGTTTCCCTCTTTGACTATAGCTATTAATTGCCAACTCCGTCTTTGAAATTATAAAAAAATGAATAGAAAAATTCAAATGGAAGGAAAATTTGAATTAACCAGCTCTGTCATCCACATTTCTTAAGTCACTTTGTGGTAGTTATTAATTTAATTCCATATACTTTCTAATTTTTGCAGGCATTATTTGTACTCCCTCTATATTGAAATGTTTGATTTTTCTGTACTTCCCTGGATTCAAAGTAATGTAAACTTTGACTAGTATCTAAAATGTACTGTTTTACCATTTTGATTGAGGAAAATTACAACACATGTTTTAAGTGTAATTCTCAATATCAAAATTTCAGGTTAAAACATAAATTAATCTAATGCAGTTTAGTTTAAAGAATTGGTGAGATTGATTCACGATACGCGAAAAGTGGCACAAATAAAAGCTTAGTAGAGTAAACAACAATAAATTTAGAAAAGAAATGGTCTCCTACGTATCAGAAAATGGTTAAATACAACTAGGAAAACAAGAAAAAATGAGGGAAAATTTTGTAATTACAATATTATACACAAGCCAATGATGACTATGTGGATGAATCAGTGTTGGACCTAGAAAAATTTGGAGTGGCCAAACATGCTTGCAAGGCTCTTTCTAGGCTATTTACAATTTCTGTCATTTTTGGTCTATCTCTACCTTCTAATGCAGTACAATCAGCTGCAAGATAACCTACATATGACACTGCCTCAATCTCAAATGGTGTTGGTGGAGGTACTCTACGATCCAACACCCTATGAATCTCATCTTGTACTATGTATGGCACAACAAAATCAACCACATTTCTTGGTACACCATTCTCGTTCTTGTGAATTGCCTTGTACCCTGACAACAACTCTAGCATCATTACTCCGAAACTGTACACATCACTTTTCGTCGTCAATTGTTGCAGTCTGTAGTACTCGGGGTCCATGTAACCGACCGTACCCGCTGCACGCAAAGAAAGGTGTGTTTCATCTTCTTGTGGGCCCATTAGGGATAGTCCGAAGTCGGACACCTTGGTGTTCAAACTGGTGTCTAGCAATACGTTGGACGACTTGATGTCTCGGTGGATGACAGCTGGCACAGCGTACTCGTGGAGGTACTCGACCCCACGGGCCGCGTCCAATGCCACCTTGATTCGAGCAGTCCATGACGTTAGTGGTGAGGTTTCAAGCCTGTGGAGATGGTCATGGAGAGTGCCATTATTCATGTACTCAAAAATCAAGACACGTTCATTGCTATCTTCACAATAGCCTAATAGCCTAACAAGGTTTTTGTGATTGAGGCGAGATAAGAACTCTAACTCATTGAGGAATGCACTATCCTTGTCCTCTTGTCTATACTTTGTGCCACCAGCATAGGAAGATGATGCTGATGCTTCTGCCCTTTTTATGGCTACTTCGCGTCCGTCTTCTAACGTAGCACGATAAACAGAACCGAAACTTCCAGTCCCAACTTTGTGCTCATCCGAGAAATTATTCGTCGCTTGAAGCAACACTTGCAAGGAAAATTCTTCTAAGTGACCCCCATTTCCCATACTAAACAGTTGACTTAGTCTTTTTTCCAAGACTGGTGTCTGATGAGGACCCAATTGATCTTGAACTTGAGATGTCTGGATGCCTTGCTGGGGCGGTGTCCCCACCCCAGACTCATCAAGGCGGCCAGAGTCATGTACCCTGCATCCTCTAATCTTGCAATACTTGAGAAACAAGATAATAAGGACACTCAAAATCATTAAGGACCCAACACAACCTACCACTAGAAAGGCCACATTTCTCCTATTCCATAGATCACTTCTTCCAGTCGACTGAGATGGCGACGGAGGTGGTGAAGGACCCGACCCGTTAACAATTGGGGAACAATGTGAACATATCATTAGTCCTTGATCACAAAACCTAGCATAGTTAGGTAAAGGTGAACAAGGACATGTGTTACGTATACATGGTCCCGGAACTACTTCTACACCATTAAACACTGCTGGATTTGAATTGAAAATATCATTGCCCCAACAGAACAAGGAAAAATTTGATGTCAAAATGCCACAGAAAACATCCTGTTTCGCCACCAATCTTTCAAAAGACGTGTCACTCAAAGATGAAGGGAGACTAAAACCATTTTCTCCCCAACAAAAAACTGACCCATTACTCCTCAAAGCACAACTCCTGTTATCACCTAAAGCAAGTGATTTGAATTGGCCAACAGGTTTTTCTCCTACTATATTTCCCCAACAAGACAAGCTACCATTTTTGGAAATGGCACAAACATGTTGAGAACCAGCTGCAATTTCTGTATAATTCCCTGAGGGAATAGCATTAGCATCAGTGACATTTATGAAGCTACCTAGACATTGTATTTGACCAAATGGCTTCAAACCACAAACAAAATCTTGTCCAACAGCAAGATTTGAAGTGATGTTGCTATTGTTTGATGAATTAAATTCATGCCACTGCCAACATTGAAGATTACTGGTTCCGTTAACAATTCCACAAATGTGGGAATTCCCAGAATCAAGATTTGTCAACAATGGACCAACATAAATCCTTTTGTAAGTCAAGTTTGTACCATTGTTTGAGAATCTCCAACACACCATAATTGAAGTCTCAGATGAAGTCAAACCACAAAGGAAACCATTTCCACCAACAATACCAGTGAAGGAAATGGAAGGATTTAAAGGGATTTGAATTCCCTGAGGAAAGCTAGTACAATTGAGAGATGATTCCTGAGGAGATGATGAGTTGGAAATCAATGCACAAACCAGTGTTTGGTTAGATGTTTTTGAAATGGCAATGGTTGAAAGACAAGAAATGAGTGGAAAACAGAGGGACATGAAAAAAACTAAAGAAAAGAAAAGGTGAGTTTTTTGGGCCATAGAAATGGTGATGCTTTCATGGTGTTTTAGAGAAAGGAAAGAAGGAGTTTGTGAAAGATTTGAATAATGTTGTGGGCTTTAAGGATGTATTATGTATGGGGCTGGGAAGAAGAATCAAAGTAGTAAAAGCAAACGCGGCTTAGAAATGGCATATAGTGAGGACTGAGGACCAAAGACCAAGTCCCTCCATAGGAAATTTGGAAAATAAATGGGAAAAGGGCCCGCGTGATAGTGTTACAATTACAATAATAGTTTGATTTAGCTTTTAAAAATTCAACAACAAAGGTTCTGGTGGAGTGACAAGTACTCCTTCATCCTTAATCAAATTTCTCGAATTCGAGTCTCCCTAGGACGGATTCGCCTTTGTTAGGGAGCAGTTTTGCCCCCCAATTTGGGAGTCCCCGGCACGAATTCAAATTTAGTAAGACTTCAATGTGGATACCGGACTGGACGAGGAAGCTAAAATAACTTTCAAAATTCAATTTGTTATTTAATGTTATCACTAAAAAATTTACATTGCCAATCTATATAACCTAGGAGTCATTTGGTTTGAGAGATAAGGGATTACGATCCGAAATTAAATTCAAGATTAATTTATTCACGTTTGATTGGATTTTTGATTTCAAGATTAACAATTTCAGTATAAGTTATACCACAATTGTGGTATTATTTTTATCCCACTTTAAGGGTGGGATAATAATCACATAATACTAGAACAAAATGGCACATTTGCCCTTTCCCAAAGCTTTTCTCCCGAACTTTTTAAACAAATATAAGGTTAAAATTGGAAATATGAGTATCTCAAAATCTCTACTTTAAACTCAACACATGCTTTGTATTATACCCTGCACATCTCATTTTTAGCCAATAAACCAAACATCTATCAATAATCTCGTCAGTATTAGTTCTGACATTACAATCACATCATTATTAATCTTGAGATAATTTGTTCCCCAACCAACCCCCAAATCCACACTTGAATTAGAATGGAGCTTTTACCACTCGAATTCAATTCTTTCTTATTTTATCAAAGGGAGGGAGAGTAATAACCTCTGCCTCAAGGTTAAAAATAGAAATCAGTTAGGAAAAATTGGTCAATATAGCTTACTTTTCTTCTTTACTTTTCCAAGCATATAATTTTCAGTTGAGTTGACAGTGTCCTATATATTTGGTCTCTATTTGGTCCTGACTACACCTTGAATTGCAACATTATCCTCACTATATTAATTGCTACTATTCCTCAATTGCTGTTATGTAGTCCTTTATCGTTGAAAAATAATTAGTGTACTACCAGAAAGTTTATTTTGTTGATGATGTTGTTGCTTTTTTGTTATGTGGGATGATGGACCAGGGTAGATTCTGCTCCTCTTAATTATATTCTTTCCATTGAAAGGATAAATTTTGCAAAGCAATCTCTAATTCTGGTATGTATGTTTGTTGATATTTGGATGTAAAATTTGCAAAATAAAACTAACGATACTAAACTAACGACTACCAAAATTTGTGGGAAAACTGATTTGCATACATACCAATATTAGAGAGGTGCTTTTAAATATATATCATTTTTAAACTATGGTTAAGATACTTAATGGTTAAGATACTTTTCAAATTAAGTTAATTTAGGCCTTTAAAAATTACATAGGCCAAGTGTCACTCATCTAAGCATGTACTTGAGAAAATTGAGTAAGAATATAATGGAGCAGAACTTATCACACACTTGTTTGTACCACTTAAAATGAATAAATATATATAAGCTTTTATCTTTATTATCATGCACCTAAAAAATATTTTTCAAGGACAAGTAGTTGTTAAAAATTTACTTGCATTTGATGTGTATACTATGTTAATGCAGGTAAGTGATGTGTCTCTTTTATAATTGCATCTGTTACTTAACCATAATCATGTGACATGATTATAGTATATATTTTAGAGGGTATTATAATTGAGGTTTTTCATTGGTAAATACAATGATACAACAATTATATATAATAGATGGCAGTAGAGGTGTTCCAGGTGAAACCACCCACTAAAAGATAGGGGTAAAGAAGTCCTAATTGTTGTTGGTAATCCATTGTGCCATAGGATAGGTCCAATAACTATAAAGATTAACCTGATTTGAAGTAAATATCAAGCAAAAGTAAGTTTTTATTATCGGAATAGCCGGTAGGGAAGTCAGAGGATAAAGGAGACCATGAAAAGATGTTTGTTGCAATTGTTGTTCCTTTATTTTTCATTATTTAATTGTGTTTCTTTTACTTATTCTTTACACACTTTTCCCCTTTTTTTTTTTCACGAGTTCCATTTTCAAATATGTCGGTGCCTCATATAATGTAGACGGATTATGTTGTGATTTGTTGTCAAATCCAAAAAACTTATAAAAGCAAATGCAATAATTAAGGAAAAAGATGAATAATTGATAGAGTGACCACTAACCGACCGATTAATTTCGTAGTTATTAGTTACAACATATACGATACAAGCATGATACAGGAAAGGTTCTTATATTTATTTAAAAAAATAAATACAGACATAAGTAGTATTTTAAACACTACTATATATTAAGGATGTCCAAGCATATTTTTGCTGTTTATCAAATGGATATAGTTCAATATAAATCGTTAGACTAAAGTCTCATTGTCAACTCGAGAGTTTTCGTATGGATTATACCAATATTTTTATATAAGCTTTCGATTTTTTTATCACACATCTTAATTGGAGTTGCAATGGTTGTGGCAGAAATCTAGCATGAGCTGTTATATCATACTTCGGTTGGTTAAACAACATTTTTAAATTTTAGTGTAAATTCAAACATCAATCTCTTGGGAAGTTAATGCTGGAAGGGGAAAAAAAAAAAGTAATAAGTGAGAATTCTTATGACAAAATTGCATTTTTGGTACCTAATTTTATGGGTTGTAAATATTTGTCCTAATTTTTTGGAGTTGTGCATATAATGCGATAACTTTTATATTTTTGTGCAAAACTAGGATCTCATCCCGACGATATTAAGTTTTGCAAGGAAAATTTTCCAGCTATTAACCTTTTTCAAAGGCTTAAAGCTCGTTTTCATCCTTTGTTTTATTTAATAGAATCTACTCCTTCGTTCTCATATTAATTGTCAAGATTACTAAATATACTTGTCTTTTCCAAAAAAATCAAGATCAAATTAATTATTTTTTATCCTATTTTACTTTTAATATTAAGTGTTCTTGAAAATAACCAATATTAATTAGAGTACAATTTATTGGAGAGACATAAGGGTAAGATAGTAAATTACACTTTTTATATATGATTTCTGAAGGTGCATATAAAAGGAAATATGTGTCAACTAATATGGGACGGAGGGAGTACTAGTTAAGTCAAATCTTTAATAAACATGCAAATCCTTATAATATGATATGAAATTTTGATTTCTTAAACTTAACAAGATTTACGTTAAAAGATTTATTTCTCTATGGGGTTGTTTTATAGGTGTATAAAATAAAATTAGATATGTTCCGACGAACCAAAAGAAAAAAGAAAAAAAAAAAGTTTCCGTTCTAGTAATTCTGCTAATTAAGACAACATCAAATGCTTCATTAAGTGCCTATTGCTTATCAGACATAAAAGCTATTTCATCCATAAAAAATAAAATCACACAAGTCATACAAGAATGAGAACTTCTTTCTTGGTTCTCGACTATAAAATAAAGTACATTCAAGTATTTTTGAATTAGTTGAGATATAACTTCATTTTGCAAAAACAGAAAAACTTTATTGTAAATATTTATAAAATAGAATAATAAATTTAATATTATATTTACATGATTTGTATTTATATTAAAGGTATGGCGTTAATTGATGAGTTTTACTTGCACATGACATTTCATTCAAAACTTAACCAACCTTTTCAATTCCTATCTACCCTATATCAAATGCTTTTAGTAATTCAAAACCAACATATGGAAAAATTGGTTCATTTTAGAAAGTTGAAGTGCTTAGTTGTCCCAAAATAGTTGAAGCCTTGAAGGAGTAAATTACCATATAGAAATAATTGACAGCTTCATTTTATCCCTGAATGTTACCGATAAATCTAAAGTGTGATGCATATTAAAAATTAAATAAATGGAAAGCCTTAAAATATATGCAGAGAAATTTCTTCAAATTTCATTTTTTTTTCTCCTTATTACTACACTTGTACCTAGTTTGTCGAACCAAAAACAAAAAAAACTAGTTTGTGGCTGTAAAAAAATTTAGAGTGAACTACGTCACCTTGGAAAACATTTTCTGTATTGATTAATAGAATTTTTTTTCACATATTAGCTCCTTAAATTAGTAAAAGGGTTTGATTTCAAGAACATTTTCTGTTTAAATTAAAGTTACAATTTCAACCACAACCAAAAGAGAAATACTGCTGACTAGGAAGTTGTTAACTTTTTAGTTGTCACTTATAAATGAAAAAAAGTACTCTATTAAATAGTGAATAAATGAAGCATTAGGTGACCTAAGTTGTTGGACGTGAGAGATGTCCAAGTCCAACAAATACTAATACGTCAGTCGTTGATGAACCTAAATTCTCCTTTTTATTTTGATGCATTTTGTTTTCTATTTTCTTGTAGATGGTTAGTTCGATAGTTGTAACAGAGATAAAAAATACTGGGTGATTTCTTTTCATTTGTTCTAGTCTTGGTGATGCAGTTACTCCGGTCCCTCACTGTAGGGGAGGTATTGCAGTATCCATGAAATTAACCGACGTCTGATAAATTGGCCAACACCATTTGTTATTAAAAAAAAGGTTGTAAATATAGTCGATCACCTTGCAGCACAATGACACTACATTAGAGGTTTTTTCCTTCTTTCTAAAACTATGGGTATTAGGGGAAAGAAAGGGAAGAGAGAAGGAACAAGTTAAAATTGAAAGTAGGATTTTTTCTATGTTGCTAAGATTTTTAAAGCGTGAAAAAAAAACCTTTGATCACCTTTCTATATTTTTATGTTAATTTAATGTCGTATCATGCTACTCGAGCTAATTAGTACATTCCTTAAAGATGCAAAAAGCCCTTATCCAAAAGACAAAGCCAACAGAAAGACGATGTTCAGAAGTGATAGTTGGTTGATGTTGGGGATCAAAGTGTAATCTTTAAACTCATGCCCCTTTTGCCCTCCTTTTATTTATCTTTTCATGAAAAAGAAGGTAGCAATTGAGTACAAAAACCACCAAAAATTGTAGTGGAGTGATGAATAATCCTTCATTCTTAGATCTCGAACTCGAATCATGAGAATAAAGTTGCCTTTAATAGAAAGCGTAATACCCTCAAGATGGGACTTCCCGCTACGAATGTGAATTAATCCCAGTATCGGGAATCGGTTACGAAACCAAAGATAAAAATTGAGTTCTAGATATAGCATAATAATAATTGTCAAAAGATAAATAAAAAATATTAAAAATCGTAGTTAAAACAAAAAAAAGACCTTTTTAGTCTAAAATAATAAATTCTTCATAGTAACAATGAAACGGGGTTAATTGGTCAAAAGGATACTACTATCAATAATTAACGAGTTTTACATAACAAGTGAACTATATTTCTGAAACGCAATTAATGCTTGGCTAAGCATAAAACACCACTAGCATCATGAAAATTCAAATAGAAGAATCTGATTAGTCAGAGGAAACAAGTCAAGTAGTCCATTTTCAACCAATTGATATATTGACCAAGTTTATATTTTTTAGTTCTAACGTCTTTTTCTTCGAGCCAATTGATCGTCCAATTATTGCCTAAAATGAGTAAGTGATCGTTGCAAATATATAATACCCACCACGAGATGACATATTCCACAGGAAACAGTATAGGAGTAAGAATAATTATCTAGTGAGCCTAAATCTTGTTACTGTGCTGAATATGTTGTGAATTTTGCGTTTAAAGTAAAATAGTTATGAACTAAAGGTTGTATTCAAGGTTAAGAAGACACAAGGATTGATGATCACTTGGTTGTTTATTAATGGTCTTTATTTCCAATTACCAATTACTACTATTTTACATTAAGTAATGAGCTTATCCAAACCTATTGAGGTTTATTAAACCGCAATTAAATTACCAAATGGAAAGATTAATTATATATAGCTATCCCTAGCTTAATCCAATACATTGAGTTAAGCAATTCCTTGAATCGCCTAATTCCTTGTCAATTAGTTTATGCCTATCTTAATTCTACTTTTCCAAGTGAGTATCAAGATAAATAAGGCGTAAATAAGCAGAGGCGGGTCTAGGACTAAAACTCTATGAGTTTAACCTTTTAAGATTTTTAGCTTGAACCCATCGTATTTTAAAAGTTATGGGTTCATGTCTACTATTTATTGCAATTTTAATAAATTTTTACACATAAATTTATGTTTCGCGTCGAAAGTTAGGGGTTCAATTGAATCTCCACTTAGAATGGTACATCCGCCACTATAGATAAGTGTTGACCACTACTCATTACAATTTAAGCATGAAATTGATCAATTAATCGTATACAAGCAATAAGTAGTAAGCAAAACATAATCATATCATAGCTAAAGGGTTAGGATTGGTGAAAAAAAATTGAAACACAAATTAAGAACATGTATTGGAAAGCGCTTGGGACCCCCCTGAACTTGCAACTTTTTATACAGTGCACACCTAAACTATGCGGAGGATTAAAAACCCCCCTGAACTTGCAACTTTAAGTGTCCACACCCCCTTAAGTGTCCACACCCCTCAGCCGTGTAAACACGCGCTGTACACGGTGTAAAAAATGCTGATGTGGTTGTCCACGTAGATATCCACGTAGATAATTACAACCCGACCCAAGTTACCCATTTATTTTAACTTTAAACTAAACATTGGGATTTAAACCTCTTTATCTGTCAAAATTTCAACCCTCACCGATGGTTTGTCTCCCTCATATGTTCTCCCCCAAAAATCAGAGTTAGGGTTTACTTGTAAGTGAGCAATTTCTAAGTGATTCCGGTCTCTTTTAGGTTATTTTGTGATCTTCTTAGTGATTCCGATCCATTGCTGCTGTTGCTTCAATTGTTGCTTCGATTTTCAACATTTTGGCTGAAATTCTTACAAGGTAAGTGATTATCCACTGTTAAAATGTGTTTTGTGTTTGTTTTCATCGTGTTTAAGCATGTTTCTTTGTAGGGTTTTTGTTTACTATTCCGACTACTTTACGGTTCAGTCGTGGGTTTCATCTAGTGTTCCGATTAGGGTTTTGATTTGTAGGTTTCATCTAGTGTTCCGACTATGATGATAATAAGTTTGTGTTCTTATAAATTGATTGTATTGTGTTGAAATTTTCAATTTTGTGCATGCATGGCTGTTAGGGTTTTCTTGTAATTTCTTCCAAAAATTAGGGCATTTCTGTAAAGTCTTAATTATTAGATTATGTTTAGTATTGTTAAAAATTGGGGTTTTTTGTAAATAATTGATGCATAGTTGTATGTTTGTGTCTAATTGAACATTTGATGTGTGTTTGTAAACTAGTTATTTATTTATATGTTTATGTCTTAATTTTCTGGTTATTATTCATTGTTGATAGGTTGACGCATGGCTTCTAAGTATCTTAATTTAAGGTTCAAAGTTGGGGGTATGTTGGTTAGTGAGGTAGGGCCAATCTACATTGGGGGTAAAACTGAACATGTGTTCAATGTTGATGAAGATCACATGTCTATTCCTGAAATAGTAGATTATTGTAAGTCTTTTGGGGTAACTAAGTTAGGGAAAATATATGCAGTTCCATCTCAAGGGGGTGATTTGGTTGAATTGCAAAAAGACAGGGACATTTATGACATTGCACTCTTCTTACATAATGGGGACACAATAGACATTTATGTGTGTGATGCCTCAATTATGGAGGATGTGGGTCCCCTTTGGAGGTCAAAGTAGTCAAGTTACAAGTGTAGGTGGAAATTTAAGTCAAGTAGATGAGTCTTTTAATGCACCTGTGGCTAGCAACAGGGAATCTGATTCCCTTTTTGTTCCCTGTGGTGGTTCTCAAGATCTAGGGTTAAATCTTTCTTCTACTATTCCAAGTATTGAAAGGGTTGCTAATGAAGGGGTTGAAGATGGTTATTCTTCAATAGATTGGACAGATTCTGAAGAAGAAGAGGCTACACCAATTGTCCAAGAAAAAGATGCACCTACTTTTCTAGAAGAAGATGCACCAGCTGAAGATGAACAGAATGTAAACAATGATGATGATTCTGAGTCTGACCAGTCTGTTGATTATGGGTCAGACGTACATGAGGAGTTGAGGATTGCGAAGCAAGATCTGAGGAAGTTGAACAAAGAAAATAGGAGGAACAAGAAAAAGGAAAAGCCAAAAGGTTTTCTAGGTGAAGTTGGAGTGGACGAAGGGTATGATGATATTGATAAAGGTAAGAAAAACTTTAATGGTAAACTGACAGGAGATGAGCCATATTATGATAGTTCTGATTGTGAAAGTTTTGAATCTGATGTTGAATTATGTCCTGTTTCTGATGATGAACTTGAAGGAGGGGAGTTAAGTAGAAGAAAAAAGAGTAATAGAGTGGTCTATGATCCAACTTGTGAGGTTGTAATTTGGCAGTGTGGTTTGGTTTTTGAAAGTGTTAAAGAACTTAGAGAAGCAATAAAAAAATATGCAATAAAAAAAGGGGTTGAGTTAGAAAAGTTTGTGAATGAACCTACTAGAGTAAGGGTGAGGTGTAAAAGAAGTTGTCCATGGTTATTGTATGCTAGCAAAGAAGGGAGGAGTGAAAATTTCACAATCAAGACATATAACCCAAGGCACAAATGCACCAGAACCAACACAAATTTTCTCTGTAATTCTAAATTTTTATCCAAGTATTTGAAAGATAGGATTGTGTCACAGCCTAGTATCAAAGGGTGGGAAATTCAAGATTGGGTTAGAAAAGAGTTAGGTGTTTATGTTGGCAAGGCAGTGTGTTTAAAGACAAGGAAAATGGTGTTGCAAGAGGTAATGGGGGACCATGTGGCTGAATTTAACAGAATCTTAGACTACAGGGATGTATTGCTTCAAACAAATCCTGGCAGCACTTGTCTTGTTAAGTTGACACATACAGAAAATGGCATCAAACAATTTCTTTCTTTCTATATATGCTTTGATGCTATGAAAAAGGGATTCAGAGATGGGTGTAGGAAGTGTATAGGGCTGGATGGGTGCTTTTTGAAAGGGATTTGTAAAGGTCAGTTTCTTTGGTCGGTAGCTGTTGCAAAGGATGGAAACAATCAAATGTTTCCAATAGCATGGGCAGTAGTTGGTGTTGAGAACAAGGATACTTGGAGATGGTTCTTAATGATTTTGAGAGAGGATCTGAACTTAGGAGGAGGTTCCCAGCTTACTATTCTCAGTGACATGCAAAAGGTAACTCAAAACAATCAAATATTTCTTTCTTGTTTTTATTTTAGACTAACTCTAATAACAGTATTATGCTTTGTTTTGAAACTACAGGGACTTGTAGCTGCTGCTGAAGAAATATTACCTGAATGTGAGCACAGGATGTGTGCTACACATATCTTAGCAAATTGGTCACAAAACTGGAGAGGCATAGAGAGAAGGAAGAAATTCTGGGCTTGTGCTAGAGCAACATTTGAAGCAGATTTTAAGTATAAGCTTGATGGTCTAGCTAGGTTGGGTAGAGGTATTGTGGAGGACCTTATCAAGTACAACAAAGAGAGATGGTGCAAAGCATACTTCCAAACTTTCTCCAAATGTGACAGTGTGGATAATAACATGGCAGAAAGTTTCAATGCATGGATCTTGGGACCAAGGCACAAGACTATTGTTTCAATGTTGGAAGAAATCAGAATTAAGGTGATGAACAGGATTCCTAAGTCAAGAACATTTGCTGAAAGCTGGACGGAGGATGTATCTCCAATGGCAATGATGGTGTTCAATGTCAATGTAGAGAGATCAATGCAATGCAACATTGATTGGAATGGTGATGAAGGGTTTGAAGTGTTAGAAGGGTCATATAGGCATACTGTGAATTTGGGTCAACAAAAGTGTAGCTGCAGATCATGGGAATTGAAGGGGATCCCATGTGCTCATGCTATTGCAGCTATGAACCATTTGAATATGGATGCATCACAAGCAATTTCAAGCTGGTACAGAAAAGACAAATATTTGAAGGCTTATTCTAACTTCATTCAGCCAGTTCCAAACATGAAAATGTGGCCAGACAGTACCAATCCAATTGTTGAGCCACCTAAAGTGAGAAAGATGCCTGGTAGACCAACTAAGAACAGAAAAAAAAAGATTGGAGAAGTGAGAAAATCAGGGAAGTTGCCAAAGTATGGGATAACAATGACTTGTTCAATCTGCAGAAGAGCCAATCATAACAAAAGGGGTTGTCCAAAGAATCCTATGGCTAAGACAAAATCAAGAACCACACCACAGGTATACTTGCTTACATTGCTTACTATTTCTTATTGCTTAAATTGCTTCGTATACTTGCTTACATTGCTTAATCTGATTTGTACTATTCTAGTGTGCTGCACCCTCACAACAGTCCTCTAATGGAACTAAGAGAGGTAGAGGTCAATATGAAAGGGCAAGTAATAGCAGTAGAGGTGAAGGAACAAGTACTGGCACTAGAGGTAGAGGAACAGGTGCAAGAAGTGGTTACAAAAGGCCAAGGGTTGTGGGACAAGGTGTATTTGTTTCTGGAACTGGATATACTGCAATTAATGTAAGTGTCGTCTTCTTAAATTGTTAGCCTTGTGTTTTCAAAAGTGAGCCCAAAAAATAACCAAGTATTCTTTATGTTGCAGCAAGGTTTGCCAAGCAAAAGGAGGGTCAATACTGGTGTGAGGAGTTCTGCACATGTGACTGGTGATATTGGTTATCAACCAACCAAAGGGCTGAAGTGGAAAGGCAAACAAGCTGTAACTCAAAGAAAACTTCGAGTCCAAAGTGCTGTGCATCGCATTCAAACCAGATCAAAAGCTGCTGGGATTCAAACAAGGGCACAAGCCTAGGCTAAGTCACCCTCAAAAGTTGTTAAGGACAAAGTTCCCTCTAAGAGTGCAAATACAAGGGCAAAAGCTAAGGGAAAACCTCCTGCAAAAAAAGCTTCTTAGTTCATGTGTGGCTGCTGAATGTTACTTAAACTTCGACTAATGGTATTTTAGGTGTTTGTGGTTGTTGTTGAACAAAACTTAAACTTATGTGTTTTTTATGTTGTTGTGAATTTCTTGTTTTAAGTGGTTGTGTATGTAAATTGTTTTTGGTTGAAACAATTAAGCACTTTAGTGGTGTTATGTTTATGAAACAATTAGGCACTTTGGTCTTTGCTATGAAATGCATCTATTTATGTAGTAGCCAACGTGTAAATGTGTGTGTTTTACGAGTTTGATTTCTTTGTGAAATACAATGTTTGACGTACTGTTATTGGTAGTAATTCTCGCATAAAATACCAACTGATTCAAGACATGTTAGAAGTAGCACATATATTGCTTTAATCCGCAAAAACATACACTTACATCCGTCAAATATATTCCCGTCGTCTAACTTAACCAAAATTTACACAAAATGTTCCTTTAAGTCAGCCAAAATGTGCCCCCATCCGACATACTTAGACTTAGTCTTAAATCAACGGGAAATTAGGATAAAGTACATTATCACATTACATATCAAACTTAAGCACAAGACTATCTTCAATGTCCTTCTCCACTTCATTTCTTTGTTGTTGCTTGTTAGTCTTCTTCCACAACCCCGAAATCACAATATTTGCTTGAATTGGAAACTCCGGATCATACCACTTGAAATACTTACAAGGAGTTCGAAATAGGAATTTGCATTTGTATAAAAAACAACATAATCAATGTTAAGAAATTTAACTAATACAAATCGATTAAAAAGTATGAATATTACATACCCCATAATGCGTACATCCGAGAAATCTACGTCGGGATTGTCATCCGACCATGAAATTCTTGTATTTGGAGGACACCCACATGCACAAACAAGTCTAGTATTATAAATCATTGGTTCAAAGATTAATGGAAAGGAAGAAAATTGATGGCAAAAAGAGAAGAAATTTAATGGAGGAATTCTTGAAATTTCTAATATATAGTGGAGGAGAAGGGGTTGTGGTGTATAAATAGGAAGAGTAGAGAGAGAGACGTTGGGGAAGGAAAATATTAAAGGAAAATGGTTATTTTAAGTTTTTAACCGTTGGGGGGTCTGATGTGGACAAAAAATGACCCCCTCACGCGCCATTGGACATTTGAAGTCACTTTCTGTGCCATGTGGACACTTAAGGGGGACGCGACGCATAAAGTTGCAAGTTCAGGGGGGTTTTTAATCCTCCGCATAGTTTAGGTGTGCACTGTATAAAAAGTTGCAAGTTCAGGGGATCCCAAGCGCTTTTGCCTAATCTAAATATAGAAGCTAATTAAGGTACAACCGTATAAGATCAAACTCTAATGTTGGATCCTACAAAATGACATGATATTGTAAGAGAAAGATGAAAAATACATTGGTCACTTCCCATCTCATGAAATGCTAGACATTGTAAGAGAATGCTAAAAGCCACATTTGGTTTAGTACGTATTTCTTTACAATTATTGCATTATATAACCCCTTTCATAGGAGATTATTAAAAAATAATATCTCCATATGATTATACCTACACAGCTGCAGGGCAGAGCAAGCATAATATTCGGGGGTTCAGCTGAATCCAATAATTTTGGTCTAAACTCTGTATTTGTCTTGAAAAATTCATTGAATATGTATAAATTGTTAATTTAGAATCCAATCACTTAAAGAAATTAGAATCTCAAACCTACAAGCTTCGAATCCTGGTTTCGCCTCTGACATCTGGACACCATATTTATAAGAATGCCGTTCCTAATTCCACTAACTCTACATTTTAAATTAATTGAATTGTCAGAAGGCAGACAGTAAGCATGATAGATTTATATATCTAAAATAAACCTCATAGTCGCCAATATGCTATTTTTATGTGGGGTTGTTACGTTGAACATGTTTAACAAGTAGATGGTAGTCATATGGGAACATCATTACATCAGCGTATCATTCTGACCTTTAAACCGACATTCATCAAACAAATGTCAAACTTTATTAGCAGCCTATAATTTTTGTACTTACTCCACCAAAAATAAAAGGGGGCGTGGGGGTGGGGGTGTGATGCATGCAATATTCACAATTACTAGGGAAATATAGCTTTTGATTCTAGCTTTGAGACCTAATACTGGCTTATTTAATAAAAGGTTTTACTGTAACAATGAGATCTTCTCTTGAACTTATCGGTCAAAAATATTTCGTGGTTTGACAGGTGGTAGGAAGGATAAACACGGCCAAGAACTCTTATAGCCCAACCATAAATATATTCATTAACTATACAATTAATTCTTTAACTCATACATTTTTTTTAGTTGGTTTTCCACCCGATGTTCGGTACCCACATTAGAGTCCGATTAAATCTAAATTTTCTTTGAGAAGTCTCACATCGGGGGAAAGCACTCCCTAACAAAGACGACTCCGTACCCAGAAAGACTCGATCATGAAACCTCTTGTTAAGGATGACTTCAACTCATACATTATACAATATAAACAATATTTTCAAGAATAAATATATACATACATCTTATGTTAATATATTTCATAATTAAGAGCTTCAATATGTAACCCGTTAAAATTAGTAAACTACATTTAAAGAAATAATTTCAAATTTCACTTTGAAAAACTAAATCGGACTGTTACAGATTCCTCTTATATTAGCTATGAATTCCTTCATCTACAACAATAAATTGTGAATATAAAACAAAACATCAATGATCTATCATTAATACAATCAATCCCAAAACAATTAGAGAAGTAGCCAAGCAGGCAGAGAAAGAGTATCAACCACTCTGTAATAAAAAAGGGATTTAATGCTAATATTAGTAGCATTTTATGAGTTAGGCTAATATTGATGCTAATATTGATATTCTTTTGTTTAGGGCTGGAAAATTGGATAGTTTTCTCTTAAAAGAGAGTTTCTAGATTCAAATTTAACAATCTCCACATTTATTTATTTTTTGAAAAGGGAGAAAATTTCAAAGATTGCCAATCAATCATGTACAATATAATTTATTATATAATATATTTTCATCTTTTTACCATTCTAATTTGTATCACACAATCTTACACGTTTAACCTTCAACTTAGTAACATTTTCAAATTTGTTTCAATCTGATATGGTACTAATTAAATTTTAACAGCTCCGACAATCTTGAAAATGTCCGATTTGTTCGTGCCATTTTCTAAAGGATATTTTCTCCTTTATGTCTCAGTTTCAATAAAACGGCTAGTATGTTCATAAAATTTAATTGTTTTGTATACCCCTTCCTTTGGGAACTTCCCCTTTTTGCTCACTTGATGACTAAAACCCACAGTCTTCGAATTGGAGGTGAAGGATGCTTACCATCTGAGCAACTCCCTCTTGTTAATAAAATTCTTTTTATTACCTCTAGCATAAGACCTCAAAAATTTCACCCATGAATCACGTTAGTGGCAGCTTAATAGCATTGTTAAACTAGAGGGTTGCGTCTAAAAGTGGATAAAAGATGGGAAATTGACAAATTAGATACAATTAACTTAATTCTGAAGTCATAAAAATAGAGGGATGAAAAATCCAAAAAAAAAAAAAAAAAAAAAAGGTGAAACCGATAGGAAATGCAATATTCTACTACATGAAGTATCATTATGTTCTATGTCTAACAATATAGTGAATTATATCATATATAAAATACATCCTTTTCTTCTTCCACAATCAACATGGGTTCATACCAACTAAATAAAATACTAACAAATTACCGTCAAAGAATTGGTACACGTTAATAATTTAACTCAAAACAGAGAGAGAGAGGAAAAAGAAAAAAAAAGTAATACCAGACCATTGCCTTTGCATTATATCCCGTCAAACATTGAATTTTTTTATAAGTGAATAAATGAAAACAAAATATACACTCCGTCAATTATTTAACAATTCATGTTCATTAGATTTGACGAAAATAGTGAAATTTTTTAAACCATAAATATCAAGAAAGTCTCATCAACTCCTAAAATATGCAACACAAAAATTTGCACTAGACGCTAATTAAAAAGATATAAAAAAAAAATAGTGAAAATTACACCTAAAAAGATGCACCAGACTCTAGAAATAAATCAAAAATAGCAGAAACTACAAAAATTATACATCTGTATATGACTTCCCGCTAATTTTTTTTTTTTTTTTTTTTGTTCTTGTCAAATCTAATAGATAAAAGTTTAGTAAATATTTGACGGTGACTAAAAGTGTCAAATTTTGGCTTACTTAAAGGACTACCATTGTTCAGTGCACACTCTAGGGACACTTTCGAACCTACCCTCAAACATAACGGATCATTTTTGTCATTTTCTCGTTAGATATCTATAAATGTGAGTAACACAAAATCTTAGGTTCATTTCCTAGACTAAACAACCTTAAAAGTTGAATTGGCTCACGAATATGCTAATGTTTCAAACAATATCTGTTATTCTTATTTAACTAATCTAAAAGATGAGGTGCAGTGAATGAGGCTGCTCCTCTCTTGGTTAAGAGGTCTTCAAGACCTGGGTATGGAAAAATTCTTGGTAGGGAACGCTTCCTCCAGAAATGAGCCCTATGCGTCGTGAATTTGGATATAGTCGGACTGCAACGCGGATACCGGACACCCGGTGGAAACAAAAAAAACAAAAGACTATTTTAGTCTGTACTTACCTAAGCTAGTTGGACTTGATCATTATTCAGGAATGAAATCATAAGCACCGAATAAAATTTCTCTAAGAAACCTCTTACCTGAAGTATCTATTCATCTCACAGACTCATTAGCTGCTAGAATGGCTTCAATGCTTCCCTGTTTAGTTTGTTCCAATATCTTCCGATCTGTGGTTTTCATCTTTCTCTTTAGCTACTACATTTCAGTGTCCACTGCAAAACTTTCTGGCAATGAAACAGATTACTTAGCCTTGCTTACATTCAAGATTGCAATAATTTCTGATCCACTCAACATCACTGCTTCTTGGAATGAATCCATCCATTTTTGCAATTGGATTGGAATAACTTGTGGTAGAAAACACCAACGTGTCGTAAAAATCGACTTGCATTATAGTGAACTGGCAGGTTCATTGCCATCAGCAGTGGGTAATCTCAGTTTCCTGAGGGAACTTTTGCTTAACAACAATAGTTTCACAGGCCAAATACCTGATGAAATAGGCAAGTTGTCAAGACTTGACACATTGAACCTTGCAAACAATTCGTTTTCTTATGAAATACCAAAGAATATTTCGCGGTGCTTGAATCTTCATAGGATTCATTTGGGTGAAAATAAGCTAGTTGGTATGATTCCTATGGAGTTTCAGTTCTTGATTAAGCTTCAAAGGTTTTATGTTTTTCTCAATTCTTTAACTGGTGAGGTCCCATTTTATTTGGGCAATTTTTCTTCACTTAAAAGTCTCAGTCTAGGAGGAAATAATTTCCATGGAAGGATACCTGATGTTTTTAATGGGCTAAAAAATTTGGAGCTTCTTGAATTAGGACAGAATAATTTATCTGGAACCATCCCTTCATCAATATTCAACTTGTCATCTTTGCAGATGCTTCAGTTAGAATTCAATCAGCTTGAAGGGCAGTTTCCATCAGATATTGCATTCACTCTTCCAAGATTAGTGCGAGTCAATCTCGTGGACAATCGATTAACAGGGAGACTTCCTCCTTCAATATCAAATGCCACAAAGATTAAGTTTTTAGCTGTTGATAACAACAATCTCACTGGAAATGTTCCTTTTTTGGGAAGCCTCAATGATTTGTACTGGCTTGGACTATCTGTCAATCATTTTGGAAAAGGGAAGTTGGAGGACTTGAGTTTTATGTCTTCATTACAAAATTGTACCGCATTAAAATATTTGTTGCTTCAAAACAATAATTTTGGAGGAATCTTGCCAAGTTACATGGGAAATTTGTCCAACCTTTTGTGGTTTACAATAGGGGGGAATCTCATACAGGGAAAGATCCCAATGGACATTTATCTACTTACGAGCTTGAGGGTACTTGGTTATGAATATAACCGTCTCACGGGTAGTATTCCAGAGTCTTTGGGAAAACTTATTCAACTGAATGTGTTGTCCCTCAACAACAACCAATTCTCAGGGGTGATTCCATCTTCTCTAGGAAATTTGACAAGGTTGACTCAACTCAGCCTCGGATCAAATGCTTTAAATGGTACGTTACCGTCTAGTCTTGGACACTGCAAATTTTTATTGCATATGAATATTAGAAGAAACAATCTTAGAGGTCACATACCAAGTGAATATTTCAGGTCTCTGGAGGCACTTTTAGATTTAGACCTATCAAACAACCAGATAACAGGACCTCTTCCTATAGATATTAGCATGAAGAACTTGTATTACTTGAGTCTCTCACACAATAATTTATCTGGTGAAGTACCTAGCAATTTTGATAGATTGACTGGTTTGAGGGAGCTCTATCTTGATTACAATGTTCTTCAAGGAACTATCCCTCCATCCTTGAGTTCTTTGAAAAGTCTAGAATCACTTGATCTTTCACATAACAACTTTGTAGGGAAGATCCCAGAATTTTTCAGTAAACTCTCTTCTTTGAAATACCTGAATTTGTCTCACAATAATTTGGATGGTGAGATACCTATTGAAGGAGTTTTCTCAAACAAGAATCAAGTCTCAATTGATGGAAACAACAAGCTTTGCGGAGGTGTTCCAGAGTTCAAAATGCCAAAATGCACTCAAATATCCACATCAAGAAGATCACACGTCTCTCGTCCGTTGATACTTGCAACATCAATTCCAGGAGGAATAGTAGTACTAACAGCGGTGATGCTTCTTCTTTATTGGCTTATTAAGAGAAAGAAAAGTTCAATCTCATCAGAGAACTCGACGATGGATATTATCCTCAGAGTGACTTACAATACTCTCCACAAAGCAACGGATGGCTTCTCTACGACAAGTTTGGTGCGATCAGGAAAGTTTAGCTCGGTTTACAAAGGCATTCTGGATCAGAATGGAAAACTGGTTGCAATAAAAGTACTTAAACTTCAAGTTAGAGGAGCTTCCAAGACCTTTATAGCAGAGTGTGAAGCATTGAGGCAAATTAGACATAGAAACTTGGTGAGGCTTTTAACATCTTGTTCAAGCATTGATTACCAAGGCAATGATTTTAAGGCCCTGATTTATGAGTTCGTCGCCAATGGTAATTTGGACAACTGGTTGCACCAAAGTGTGGATCATGAGGAAAGTGAGGAACATAGAAGTTTAACCATGCTACAAAGACTCAATATTGTAATTGATGTGGCTTGTGCACTAGATTATCTTCATTATCATTGTGGATCACCATTGCTTCATTGTGATATCAAACCAAGTAATGTGCTTTTAGATGAAGATTTTGTGGCTCATTTAGGTGACTTTGGATTGGCAAAGTTCTTACCAGAGGCTAGAGATATGCTCTTCACTAGTCAAACCAGTTCTACTATAAAAGGGACCATTGGATATGTTCCACCGGGTAATTATTCTCTCTTCTTTTAACATTACAGGCGTCACCAACATTGCCTTAGAAGAACTACTATAACTACTCTACTACTAATATTACTTGAGGTCTATCCTACTAATACTACTTTGATTTGAAGTCTATCCTACTAATACTACTTTGATTTGAAGTCTTACGTGTTGATACTTGATATATTTAATTATTTTTAACGAAATACAGTGTCGTATGCTAATGGGAAATTTTCTGTTAAATATACAAAGAATTGAAGTACAAGTTTCTGCCGTCATGAATTCCCTAAATGCCCTGTTTTTGTACTTACCTAACTTGGAAATTTATGTCTGTTACAGAGTACGCTACGGGCAATATTATGTCAACTTACGGGGATGTGTATAGTTTTGGAATTTTAATACTGGAAACATTCACCAGCAAGAATCCTACGGATGATATTTTCGAGAATGATCTAAACCTCCATAATTTTGTTAAGTTGGGGATACCAGAAAAGGTAAGAGATGTTGTTGATGCTACACTGTTATGCAACAACGACAATAACAATAGTGCTGCAACAATTGAGTGCCTGATATCAGTTCTTCATATTGGAATTGCTTGTTCCAAGGAGCTGCCAAAAGAGCGCATGGATATTAAGGATGTTGTAAATGAACTACGATCCATTAATAATGCCTTTCTTCGAAACATCCACAGTTGAGAAGAAAGGTTTTATGTAGGAAAGTCAAGCTTGGTGTTCCTCATGAGTTTTGTTAAGAGTTTTTTTGTTCCTTTCTGATCTTTGTGAAAAATACATCCACCAAAATATAATACACAACACCCCGCGCCCCCACTCCCCCACCCCATAAGTTTAAGGGGATAAATAATACAAAAAATAAGTTTAAAGGGATAAAAAATACAAAAAATATGTTCAGGGAAGTTATGACTCTTGCATAATTTAGATATGTAGTTGACAATTTTGTCATAATTTAGTGGTGTTTCTATGCCATATCCTTTTAAATGAACTTGCAGCCTCAACGTTGCATCCACCTCTGATAGTAATTTTTTGGTTTTTAACAGGCCAAAGTTATAGATGGACCCCTGAACTTGTTCTGATTTTTCATTTAGATCCCTTAACTAAAATGTTGACTATCTGGACCCTCCAACATAAGATAAACTGTGCCATTTGAACACCTCGTGCCAGCTGGGCACACGCGTGCAGTACACTTGTTGTGACGTGGAAAAATAGACCAATAAAAATAAGCCATGTCAACAAAAAAAAAAATTAAGAAAAACAATTTTAAAATCTATTTAAATAATTTTAAAAAAAAAATCTGAAAAACTCAACCCATCCTCTCCGATAGCCCACTTCGCCGCCGCCACTGCTGCCTCCGCCACCCTCACCGCCGCTTCAAAATCTATTTAAATAATTAAAAAAAATGGTGCCATTTTTTGTCGGAGATTTGTTTAAATAGATTTTGAAGTGGAGCAGCGGCAGTGGCGGCGATGAAGTGGGCTATCGGAGAGGATGGGTTGGGTTTTTCAATTTTTTTTAATTATTTAAATAGATTTTAAAATAGAGTTTTTGTTAAAATTAATATTAATGATTAAAAATTTTAAAAAAGAAAAAAATTGGTCTCACGCTCTGTTTAAAGCAGTGTACTGCATGCGTGTGCCCAGCTGGCACGAGGCATTCAAATGGCACAATTTATCTTTTGTTCGAGGGTCCAGATGGTCAATGTTTCAGTTAAGGGGTCTAAATGAAAAATCAAGACAAGCTCAAGGGTGCATCTATGACTTTGGCCTTTTTAATATTATGAAGAAGAGAATAATGATATGTATATAATTAGGGGTGTTCATGGTCCGGTTTGACTCGGTTTTTGGTTAAAACCAAACCAAACCAAACCAATTAAGTCGATTTTTTTTAAATATTCAAACCAAACTAAACCATCTTAGTATAAATTCTATTGGTTTCGGTTTTGTCAGTTTTATCGGTTTGGTTCGATTTTTGCGATTTTTTTCGGATTTTAAGAATGTATTAATACAAAGAACCTTTGAATCAAATGGTAACTAAATACAGCTTTGACCGTGATCCATTCAAATCTAAGAATCTTCTTAATTAATTCATTAACTTTATTTAGATATAGGCCTATGGCTTGGGTATAAGAATTACAGAAACATAACATCTACGTTTCATGATTCTAGTTACCTCCCTACATATAGCCTTTTGATATTACGCAGTGCCTCAGGAATTTTTGTTATCTAGACTCATCGTGTGTATGAAGCATTGAGAAGAAAGCACAGAAATTAAAATGGAAAATGATAAACAGAAAGACAAAGTCATCTACTAAATCTTTTTAAATTCCAATTGTCATTTTCTTCCCCTTAATTTGTTACGGATAAAATGCTAACTTATCAGTAGTAATTCAGATGGCATGTAAATGAAGGAACCGTAAAACTGAATAAGGCGAAAATTCTATTTTACCTTTAGCAAATTTCTTTTTATTTTATCTTAAACTTAATAGGCTACACTTTTCTTGCTAATTATTTGAATTTGTATTGGACTTGGAATGAGCCAAATTATATATATATATATATATATATAATATTTTAAATATGTATGTATCTATCGGTTTGGTTTGGTTTGGTTTTGGTTCAGGTTTTTTTGGTTTACCACCAAACCAAACCAAATGTTATCGGTTTTTTAAAATTTAAAATCAAATCAAGTCAAACTAAGCTAGTTTTCGGTTTATTAAGTCGGTTTGACTCGGTTTACCGATTCGGATCTATTTTTCGGTCTCATTTGAACGCCCCTATATATAATATTTAAAGAATACAGATATCTGACACATATATTAATAGTAAATAACTAATGATTTTGAAATAGTTGAGGCATACCGTTAACCAAAAAAAAAAAAATCCCCAAAAGAGTCAAGCTGCCTACGAAGTACGAAACTGCTACGCCATTGCCACTTGGGTAGTGCGTTGGCATGGGAAGTTGTAAAATCATTTGGGTGACATGATTATGAGAATCTTGACTCTGAAATTTCATATCCAAATCTTGCTTTTTATAGTTCAAGCTATTCCAAAATTAGTAGTATAGAAAATGGATATCAAAAATTGGTGTAATAACATGACAAAAATAGTTGACGAAAGAATTGATTTCACACGACACTGTGAAGACTCCCCACCACCACAAGTCTTTAATTAGATTATTTTGTTGTTATTAATTAATGGATATAAAAAATTGGTGTAATAACATGATAAAACTTAAAACAAAAAAAGTATGTTGCTAGTAGATTAGACTTACACAACTACGTTAACATACTGAGAGATTTATTAGACTGAATATAAGAAATTAGATCTACTTTGTATGCATTAGCTTTAAAGTTTTCTGATACCATCTACAATTACTAGCTTTCAGTTAGCTATTTTCTGGTTGAGGATATGCTGGTGTGCTTCCTTTTGGAAGAGCCTTTGATGTATTTCATAAGAAATTGTTCTGCTTTACTGGTGGGGCATGAACATATTATATATATGTATCCACTTCAATGTGAAGTTTTAGTGGATGATGCTTCCTCATCATGATATCTTTTTCGTTTCAATTTTTAATTAAAAGTTAAGAGGAAAAGAAGAAAATTGGGATTTCAATCTTGCATCAAGGTGGGGGTGTTTACCAAGTGAACTACCCACAATAGATTTCATGACTTTTAATATGGTATAGTCTGATAAATACTGTAATAAAATAATGAGGAAATTGCCTTGAAGAAAGTAGTGTCTCAAGTCATGTCACATTTTAGTTGTAAGACAGCTTACGAAGGGAATTGCAAGAAAACGTTTCCTAGTTTTACAGGAACTACATTCTACATAATTACTAAGAAGTTTAAAGTAAGATCTCTACTTCTACTTTTTGGGTGCATGTTAAAGATTGTGAATTGTGACAACAAAGTTTGGATGGCAACAATGGAACAACACACGATTTAGTTACTCATGTGAGAAGGATCTAGTAGCTTAGTTGATTGGTTATCTGAACTCTCACCAATAATCCCCACGTTGTAATCCCCTTCCCCTTTCCCTCTTCCCCTACCCCTATGTAATAAACAAACTTTTTTTTTTTTAAAAAAGGATTTGGAATATAAGATGTGAACTATATTATTCCACTAAGTCCTATTTATAGCCAACATACTATAATATTTTTCCAATGTGTGACATTATATATTAATATTCTAACAGTTTTCCTCAAGCTGGTGCATATAAGTCATGTATACCAATCTTGTTAGGAGGACTAGTGAGTGACTTGATGAAAATATCTGCAAGCTGATCACTTGATAACAAATTTTGTAATAATATCTCTGAAGTATCTTTATCTGCAAGCTGATCACTTGATCACAAATTTTGTAATAATATCTCCTAAGTATCTTTTCTCTGATAAAATTACAGTCAATACTCAATCTCAATGTTCTTAGTCCTCTCATGAAATGCCGGATTGATGCAATATGAAGAGCCGCTTGGTTATCACACACAAATTTTAATTCTCTAAGTAACTATTTGATCCAAACTAGCTCACAAGTTGATACAGTCGTTGCTCGATATGCTATTACTGCACTAGTGCATTTTGTTTCCTACTCTTTCATAACACCAAATTAATTACCTCCTACTAAAGCATAATATCTAAATGTAGAATATCTATCAGAAGGTGATCCTGCATAATCAACATCTCTGTATCTAGCGATCTACACATTGATATCATATTGATTTGCGTGAACTATTTTGCCTTAAAGTTTAAACTATGGAGGAGACTTTTTTATTTATTTACTAGTTCTCGTGCCCATGCTAATTAGTATAAATATTTTAAAATAATATTAGAATATACATTCAATGAATTACACGAAACTTAAAAAGGAGGAACACAGAAGATCAAATTGATAAATGGTAAACCTATTTCAACCTAAGTAGAAGATGATACTATAAAAGAAATATCAATCCAAAGTAACAAAATAATGTAATGTTTTCAAACTTCACTATGCAAGTCTTCTAACATCTCAAATACTCCATTCAACTTGACAATTTTCCGCTACTTTGATATTCCAGCAACATACAAGTTAAATTTGAGTATTTGCAACGTTGACTATGGTTGCAAATACTTCATGTCTAAAAATTCTTATCTTATTATTAAGAGATTGTAGTATCGTTTTTTAACTGTTACTTATATCAAGAAGTTATTATCGAATGAAAGTAACATTTTGTAGAAACTGTACGAAAATTCGATCAACATATGTCTTCTTTATGATGGCTAGCAGATCATTATCAAATTCCTAGTGTACATTGCAAAGGAATAATAACTATTTTGAGATAGAATACTTAATAAATGTTGATATATATATATATATATATAAATCTAATTGATTTACGGAAATTAGAGTTGCACTTACATGTACTGCTTATCTGACTAAAAATAATAAGTCCCTGCATATGTGCACCTTGCAAAAAAAATATTAGTTGTAATATAATTAATATGACCGTAAAAAGAAAAATTAAACAACCATATGATAATCAGTGGCAAAATCATAGTAAAACAAGACAGTAAGGGAAGCAGTGATCTACCCTCCCCAGACCCCACTTTATGGGATTTTACTAGATATGTTATTGCAACATCATTATTATTCCTTTTTTATTTTTTTAATCTAAGAATGATAAGAAAATTTTACGGATTATGATTTGCAAAACCAAAAAGGCATTATTTCATACACAAAAAACAATAGCCATTTTCTAAAGGAAAAATAGTTACAGTGCACCTAACGGTTAACCGAGTTATTTATAACATACTCAACCTTTACGGAGGCCTATTACCCCCTTCAAATTTTTTAACTGGTATTATTAAGCTCCCAAGTGTTGTCTTCTCCAATCACCTTTCTTTCTTTGATTTTCCACCGTTAGTTGCAATGGTGAAGAAAGCAGCCCAGGAAGAAGAGCAAAAACTTGGGACTATTCGACCAAAATTGAGCGGAAACAACGGCAGAAGAAAACTTAATTAAAAATAAAAATAAGATTAGTGGAGCAATTGGGGGCACGAGAGCCGAAAATTTTGTGTCCTTTTCGAAAAAAAAAAAAAAAAATTAAAAAGCGAAGCCCTAATTTTGAAGAAAATCAAAGGATTACGTAGTTTTGTTGAGGATTTCTTCTAATTTAATATCATTTAACATAATTTCTTGCTAATACTTCTTTGGGTTAAGTTCTAGTATGATAATGGGTTTTGAGTTTTCCATTGGAATTCCGTGCCTTGTAATTGTGTGTGAATTTTATTATTTTTTTGTTTGTTCAGAGTGCTATAGTTTTGAAACTGTTGTTTTTCCATTTCATTTTTTTTGGATAAAGTTAGACGAGGAGCTAAAAAATTTCACCATACCAACCATCCTCACTCTCACAAAAAAGCTCTGGATGCCAAGAGAATTACAAAGGATATTCAAAGCTGTTGGCAATTATTTCTTTTCATTCTCTCTCTCTTCTTTTTCCCTCTTATTTCAATTATCTTCTTCAAATTAAATCATCTTCTCCGATGGCCAGTTTCAATCATCTTTTCCAATTTCATAAAATGAAAGAAAATAAAAAAAAGAAAAACAAAATATAATTACCCAAAATGGGGATAAGGAAAAGAATATAAATTTTAAAAAAAAATTATAGCATGTACACGTGTCAGCGTGTGCACAACACGTTCAACTATAAATTTGACTGTCCAATTTAAGAGTGAAGTTTATTTCAGTTAAAAATAGCTAGGGGGTAATAGGCCCCGTAAAGATTAAGTCTGTTATAAATAATCCGATCAAATGTTAGGGTCTTACCCGTAGTTATTTTTCCATTTTCTAAACCAAACCTTTACAAATACAGTTTGATGAATTCTCGCATACAGAAAGAACAAAATGAAGGCTTACCCATTAAAACTGCAACTTTACTCTTCTACTGCATTTTTCAGAAAAGTTCCTATATTACCATTAACTATTAGTATTTCCTTTACTAATTTCGAATCTCAAAAGTGGGGCAAAAGGTAAAATTTGAAGAGAGTAAGTTTTTGTAATGGTAATTCTTAGTAGATGTTATTGATCTAAATTCACTTATACAGGTTCATAAAGAGCAGAATTTAATTAGCCATTTGTTGAGTTTCTGTAACACATGAAATAAATCATTGCTATTTATTACGCTTTCATCCTTTACAACGTAAAAAGACAGGTAGACTTCTAGAAGTCATAATTTTCATATCCTATTCATTACATTTATTTGAGCTTTAACACATGAAACTTTGCAAGAAAACCAAATGGCAAGATAGCCTTACCAAATGATCATGTGAACAGATTTCACATTAACTACTGCAACGTTTTTTTTTTCTTGCTGATTTACTTTTTCTGTTTTATTATTTTCATTAACTTAATTATTCTTATGTTATCTTTATTCAAGGGACTTTTAATGATTATTTTGGTCTTTTAACTACTATTTTGTGTATTCATTCAAAATTTCATAGGTAGTGGAAGAGACTCAACTTTTAATTAAATGAAGTACTTTTACATTTTTGTAATTAATATTGAAGGAGCTATTTTTTTTTTTTTGAAGGGTGAAAATGTCATTAAACTTTGGAGGGGCATTTTAGTATTTCAAACTTCTCACTTTGGAGCTTCCGTTTTTTGTATTTCATATATATATATATATATATATATATATATATATATATATATATATATATATTAGGCGTTTAAAATTGGCTGTTTTTTATAATTGTTCTTAGATGAGAACAGAGAGCTTCATTTTCCCTTCATTCTCTAACAAATTCTCCAAGTTGCAAGAAAGTTACAACAACCAATGACATCTTTGCTCAAAGGAAAAAAGAAAAAAAAAAAGAAAAAAAAAGAAGGAAAATATAGACTTGACATCGTCTATACACTTGCCAAATTGGGAAAAAAAAAAATGCTTTTGTGCAAATTTGAAAAGACATCGTCTATACACTTGCCAAATTGGAAGAAAAAAATGCTTTTGTGCAAATTTGAAAACAATATGTTTGAAAAAGGAAATTGTTTATAATGACCCTTAGTTGACTTTTTGTGCTTCTAGTGTCGAAATCTCTCTTTTCATGCATTATATATAACACTGTAAGATAGCTCTCCAAAGTACACCTTCTATCTTGTTATTTCTTATCCACTTCATCTCAAAATGCATCAAACTCCAACAATAGTCTGTCTAATTTTTCATCTTCTATCCTTCTATTTCCTCTCTAAGTCTTGCGCAAAACTCTCAGCAAATGATACTGATCATTTGGCCCTTCTTTCCTTTAAAAATGCAATAATCTCCGACCCACTCAACATAACAACTTCTTGGAATTCATCTAGCCATTTCTGCAATTGGATTGGCATAACTTGTGGCAACAAGCACCGTCGAGTCGTTAAGATTCTCTTGAAATCTAGCAAATTGGTTGGTTCATTGTCACCTGCAGTTGGTAACCTTAGTTTCCTCAGGGTACTCCGGCTCAGCAATAACAGTTTCACTGGCCAAATTCCTGAAGAAATAGGCAAGCTTTCAAGATTACAGGCATTGAACTTAGCAAACAATTCCTTTCTTGGTGAAATACCAAGAAACATATCACGGTGCTCGAATCTTGATTTTCTTCATTTAGGTAATAACAAGCTAAGTGGTAGCATTCCAATGGAGTTGAGATCATTGAATAAACTTGAGAATTTGCTCCTTCAGGTGAACAAATTGACTGGAGAAATTCCAGCTTATCTGGGAAATCATTCTTCATTGTTGGCAATTGCACTAGGAGATAATCAGTTACATGGAAGGATACCTGATATTTTTGGTGGACTGAAACATTTGGTGTTTCTTGATTTTGCCATGAATAATCTCTCTGGAGGTATTCCTATGTCAATTTTCAACTTGTCGTCGTTGGACACTCTTCAGTTAAATTTTAATAAATTTGAAGGGGTCCTTCCATCAAATAAGGGGTTCAATCTTCCAAGCATTAAGTTCTTTCTCCTTGTGGGAAATGAACTGACAGGAAACTTGCCTGCTTCACTATTAAATTCCACATCACTTATGGAATTTGGTATCGACGCCAATAATTTCACCGGAGAAGTGCCAGCCTTTGGAAGCCAAAAGAATTTGTACTGGCTTGGACTTTCTCAAAATCATTTTGGAAATGGAATGTTGGATGATATGAATTTTATGTATTCCCTGCAAAATTGTACTGGGTTAGAGCAGCTAATACTGGAAAACAACAATCTTGGAGGAGTACTGCCAAAATATATTGGCAACATGTCCAATCTTTTGCGGTTTTCTATAGGAGGAAATCTCATCCGTGGAAACATTCCCACAGAGATTTCACAACTTGAAAACCTTCAAGTACTTAGTTTGAAGAGAAATAATTTTACTGGTATGATTCCCAAGTCTATTGGACAACTAAGGCAACTTAGTATGTTACACCTTCACCACAACAAATTTTCAGGGGAGATTCCACATTCTCTTGGAAATTTGACAAGGTTGATTGAACTCAATTTGGGATCAAACAACTTGCAAGGTACTGTGCCATCAAGTCTTGGAAGCTGCAAGTTCTTATCGCACTTGTATCTGAATGGAAATCACCTTGGTGGTCCTATACCGAAGGAAATGTTTAAGCTCTCCCTTATAGAATTTGACCTCTCAAGTAACCACTTGACGGGGTATTTTCCTGTAGAGATTGACGCTGGAAACTTGAATGGATTGAGAAACTTGATCTACATGAACCTTTCATACAACAATTTATCGGGTGAAATACCAAGAAGCTTTGGCACTTTGACTACTTTGACGGAGCTATACCTTGGTAACAATGCTCTACAGGGAGCTATTCCTTCATCCTTGAGTTCTTTGAGAAGTCTTGAATATGTGGATCTTTCTCATAACCACTTTGTAGGGAAAATCCCAAATTTTCTGGATGAATTTGTCTCCTTGAAGTTCCTAAATTTGTCTTATAATGATTTAGAGGGTGAGGTACCTTTGAAAGGAGTTTTCAGAAACATGAGTGCTGTTTCAATTGTTGGGAATACTGAGCTATGTGGTGGTATTCCAGAGTTCAAAATGCCAAAGTGCAGCGACAAATTAGTATCCAGAAGACGAAGGTTATCTCATAGATTGATAATAGTAATGCTAATTATTGGAGGATTATTGGCAGCAACGACTGGGGGCCTTGTTCTTTTCTGGTGTGCTAAGAGAAAAAAGAGGTCTACTTCATCAGAGAATTCATCGTTGGACATGATCCCAAGAGTGACTTACAATACTCTTCACAAAGCAACTAATGGCTTCTCTATTTCAAACATGATTGGTTCGGGTACATTTAGCTCAGTCTACAAAGGCATTCTAGAGGAAAATGGAAAGTTTGTTGCTATAAAGGTACTCAAACTCCAAGTTAGGGGAGCTTCTAAGAGCTTTCTTACCGAGTGTGAAGCACTAAAGCATATCAAGCACAGAAACCTAGTAAAACTTTTAACCTCATGTTCAAGTATTGATCACCAAGGTAATGACTTCAAGGCTCTCATTTATGAGTTCATGGCTAACGGTAATTTGTCAAATTGGTTGCACCAAAAAGATACAGATGGTGAGGAAAATCATGAGCCTAAAACTTTGAACACGCTACAGAGACTCAATGTGGTAATTGATGTGGCATCTGCATTAGATTATCTTCATCATCAATCTGGCACGCCATTGACACATCGCGATATCAAACCAAATAATGTGCTATTAGATGAAGATTTTGTTGCTCACTTAGGTGACTTTGGACTGGCCAAGTTTCTGCCAGACGCTGCACATTTGCTCTCCTTAAGCCAATCCAGCTCTCTCAATATAAGTGGGACCATTGGATATGTTCCACCTGGTAACTTTTCTCCCTCTCTAATCATTTTATATTTATGAAATTGTTCTCCCTTCTATAAACATCATTCAAATGGAACTATTGAATTTTAATATTAGTTTCATTTTAATATTATCCTATCTGCATCATATGGATTCACGTGTCACATTGTCTTGCTTTAATTTTTTAGTTCCGTTTGATAATCAGAATTGTTTCTTAAGCTGGTAAAGAAATTAAAGCAAGTAAAATTTATGTATTTGGCTAATTTCTTATGCTTTTAAATAAACATTATCAAAAATAAAATTCTCTAGAAACAGTAAAGCATGTGAAGTTATGTGATTGTGAGAAGGCTCTATTTACCAAGAGAAATAAAATAGTCAAAAGACGTCTCTGCCTGTTGCAAGTTTCTAGTTAGTATCCACAGTTTCCAAAATCTTTCTATTCACTTGGACTTACTTAAAATACTTATCAAGTTTTGTAATCCATGTACTCGCAGAATATGCTACAGGCAATACGTTTTCAACCTATGGAGATGTGTATAGCTATGGAATTCTACTGTTGGAAACATTTACCGGAAGAAGTCCAACGGATGATATTTTCAAGGATGGTCTAAACCTTCATGATTTTGTTAAGAGAGCTGTACCTGAGCAAGTGAAAGATGTTTCTGATCCTATACTTGTCTATGATGAAAGGGGCAGACTGATTAGCACCAATAAAACAATTGAGTGCCTCTCATTGATTTTTCGGATTGGGATTGCTTGTTCAGTGGAATCTGCAAAAGATCGCATGGACATTGCCGATGTTGTTAATGAGTTGAGTGTAATCAAAGATGACTTGCTGAGGAACTAGCAATATTGACAATGAAGTTTTGAGTCTCATAATAAATATGTCTCCCATAAAATAGGTATTAAATTCTCACAATCCACTTTTCCCTTCCCTTTTCCTGATTCCCTTATGTAATGGAAAAAGTTAAAAATGACCACTGGTTTTGGTTTATTTTGTTTTATTTTATACTAGATCTTCTCTACAGATTTTAAAATATGTTTTTCGTCTGTAATGATTCGATGAACTTATATAGAAATAGACAAAACTGTCAAAAATATAAACTCAACAAAGAGATGGCTAATTAGAGAATCATTACGGAAATGTCTGCAATTATCCTGTGCAGCTGCTGATTCTCGAGTTCTTCAAGAGAATTCCTGCAATTCAGCTAACAGAAATATACTTTCCATTTTACGAAATGAACTTGTACAGACAAAGTGGGATACAATTTTACATGGTATATGCATTATGAGAAACCTATAACTAGAACGGAGTTTGAATCTAAACTATATGGTAAAAGGGAAACAGAAAACTACAGAGAATCTTTCTCATTTTTCTCACATTTGCTTGAAGAACTAAATGTTCAAGGTTCAGCATCAACAAGCATCTTGACTATTTCTTTCATGCTGGGGCGTAAATCAGGGAGCTTAATAGTACATAAAGCCGCAACCCTCAACACTTTGATCATGTCATCTTGGACAAGCTCGGAAACCACCCTTTGATCAAGAATTTTCAGAACACTTCCTTTGTCAGTTAGGTGAGTTGATGCCCAATAAACCAAGTCTTTCCCTTCTCCATAGGCTTCCTCTATTGGTTTTCTTCCTGTTACTAATTCAAATAGCACAACTCCAAAGCTGTATACATCACTCTTTTCTGTCACTCTGAAAGTATATGCCAGCTCTGTCAATAAGACATACAAACGCGGTGTTAGAAAACTAGCAACTTTTGTATTTTTGTGTGTATGCAAATGCAAGAGTGAAAATAAAAATAAGTGGGAACATAGTGATTGAGTTTCCCTCTTTGAAACATACCAGGAGCTAAATAGCCGTGAGTGCCTGCAAAGCAACTGAACTCAGAGCCTCTAGAGGAAATTTCTGAAACTTTTGCAACCCCAAAATCAGAAACTTTCGCTTCATACTCCTCATCAAGTAGAATGTTTGTTGACTTGATATCTCTATGAATAATAGGAGGGAAACAATCATGGTGCAAATAAGCAATTCCCTTTGCAGTTCCTACTGCAATTTTATACCTCTGGTGCCAGTCTAATTCTGTCTTCCCAGTCTTGACTTCCCGGTGTAGTGCCTCAAATAAATTACCATTTGGCAAGTACTCGAAAACCAACAAATTCGAACCTTCTTTAATCAGACTGGCATACAATTTAACTATATTTCGATGCCTGATCTTGCCGAGAATGTCCATTTCCCTTGTCAAAACTTTCACCCCATTTCCTTTCCAAAGCTGCTTTACAGCCACTGTACCACAACCTCTCTTCAAATCTAACCGATAAACTTTTCCTGTGCCTCCACTTCCTATCAATTTGTCCTCATCGAAATCACAAATTTCATCTACATCTAGTTCCACATGTTGGAAGCTTTCAAGCTTCCATTTTGGATCCATTCCCTTTGCTTTCCCCAATCGCTCTTCTGGATCAGCTTCAGCGTTGCGCTTGTACTTCCAGTAACTCACAAGCATGAAAACACCCATTAGAACAGCCAAAGAAAGTAATACAATGCAAAACACAACTAGTTTGCTCTTCATTAACTTGTCCTGAGCAGCCTTTCCACTACAAACGCCCAAGCCTGAGTTCATTGTAATCCTGATGCTTTGATCAACACAGAGCCCCTTGTTTCCTGCAAATGCTTTTTCTCCTCCGACCGTCAAAAGATCTGAAGAAACTCCTCCTGTTAGCTGGTTGTTTGAAAGATCCAATGAAGACAACTTCAGGTTATCCAAGTTTGTTGGAATGGAGCCAATGAGATTGTTACTCGAAAGATTCAGAGAGTTCAACGAGGCCATCATTGACAACGAACTGGGAATTCTGCCTGTGAGAAGATTCGAAGCAAGATTCAAGTCTGCCAACCTGGGAAACTCCCCAAACTCTGATGGTATTGATCCGGAAAGCGAGTTTTTCTCCAAATGCAAAGATGAAATTTGCTTCAATGTGCCAAGTTCAGATGGTACTGTGCCTGAGAAGTCATTGTTATCCAAATATAGCCTTTCCAACTGTGTGAGGTTTCCAAATTCTTTTGGAAGCTCACCTGAAAATTTGTTGTTTGATAATAACAACTGATTCAAGTTAGTAGCAGCGCCGATTCCAGGAGATACAGTTCCATTGAAGTTGTTATCACTGAAATCTAGCATCATGACATTTGGAAGCCCCCATATACCATCAGCAATTTTGCCAGAAAGTTGATTCTGACTCACCCTCAATCTGTGTAAAGGCTTGCATGAAGCATAATTATCTGGAAACTCCCCTGTGAAGCTATTTTCCACAGCTAACAAATTTTGCAAGTTCTCATTTTGGCATAAATATTTTGGAAATGCACCACTAAACTTGTTCTCAGATATGTCTATGCTATTCAGTGGCGAAAACCGGCCAAGATTTGCAGGAATTTCTCCAGAGAAGCTGTTCCTATACACAGAAAGGCCAATAAGATGCTGCAAATCTCCAAAGCCTGGAGGGATTTCCCCAGAGAAATTGTTCTTGAATATTTGAAGAACTGTTAAGTTCTTCAAGTTGCCAATCCCGTTAGGTAAAGTCCCATGCAGCTGGTTCACGGATATATCAATTTCCTGCAGATAGGAGAGGTCTGCTAGTTCCATTGGCAATTCGCCAGTCAAATTGTTTTGATAAAGCTCAATCTTGAAGAGATTTTGCAGCTTGTTTATAGACTGTGGAAACTTCCCAGATATCTGGTTTTTTGATATATCTAATGTTCCTAGTGCCTCCATTTCAAAAATAGATTCTGGAATTTGTCCTATCAAATTTGAACCTTTCAAGTATAGCCAATACACTTTCTTTAACTTCCCAAATGAATCAGGAAGTTTACTTTCAACATAGTCATTGTCACCAAGGCCTAGTGCAACCAAACTAGTCAACTCTCCAAACCAAACTGGAAATTGTCCAGAAAAATAATTTATTGACAAGTCTAACACCTCCAACTTAACCAAGTTGGATAAATCAGGTAAGGTACCATTCATGTTATTTCCAGTAACATTCAAGACTTTGAGATTAGTACAATTTGCCAATTCACTTGGAAGATTACCAGATAGTAAATTTGAAGGAAGCACAAGTGAAGTAAGGCTTTGGAGAACAGAAATCGAAGGGGAAATTACACCAGAAAGGGACTTGTTGTCAAGTGAAATTTCAGTGACTAGGCCTGTGTTATGATCACATTGAATGCCATAGAATTTGCAAGGGGAATCTGAATATTTCCAAGATTCCAAGAAGTTCAAGGGGTCAACAAGCTGTCTTTTAAATTCAAGAAGAGCTTGTGTCTCTACAGACAATGAATTGGATGGCTGGAAAAGGAAAATAAAAAATATTAAGAAAATAGCAAGAATTTGGAGGGAGTGGAAATTTGGTATTCTAGCCATTGTTGAATTTAGGAAGGGCTAAAATGTCATTTCATAAGGGGAAGAGAAATCCAATATGGAGCTTCATAACAGACATGATGGGTGCCCATTCCTAGAAGTAGCTGAAAGAAGAAAAGTAGCAATCAGTAACCAAACAATAAAGTAAATAAAGGAGTATATAAAAAAAAAATACTGTAAACAACAACATATAACAAACCCCTTTTACTTAAAAGCAACGTATACCTAATCAAATGTTTGTTGTATAATTTATCTTCAATAGGATATCACTTAAGGAATAAGATAACTTAGGAATACAATAAGGGACATAAGAAAGATGCTAAGCAGATATGTACACAAACAATACATACAGGGTGTTGGCTTATGTTAAGATGTCAATTTGCATTTAGTTGTGGATTATACTGTAAATGAATTTTTATCTCACCTAAAGTGACTCAAGTATGTAGTGTTTCACTTGATTTCAGAGTCTTGGTTATTTGAGAAGTACTATATTAAGAATGGGATAGAAAAAAGCACCAGAAAAGATTAAAATCTTGAACTGAATAGTTCTGAAACTATAGAGTGCTAGAAACTTATTCTTGAATGAACAGATATGGAGATTCTAATATGACAAATTATCATAAAGAAGAGAGAAAATGAGTATGGCATATACAGGAAGAGGGAAAAAAAGAAAGTGGTGACAGAGAAAGAGCAAATAACTTTCATAATCAAGTCCTAAGTACTAATATCATTTACTTTTTCCTATAATCATTTCACTGTAATTGAATTTAACAGAAACAGAACATTCAGTATACGGAAGAAGCAAATTAAAACTAAAGAATACATATACACTGTAATAACAAAAAGTAGAATGCATCTTTGTTATTAAAGGACATCTGATATAACTCAAATTATGTTACATACATAATATTACAAAAGACTATATTTATAAAAAGAAATAAAGAAGGAAGAATGAACAAATAGTTAAGAGGAAAACAGACATACCTAAAATAGTAACAATGCCTGATATGAGTAGTCTCAAGTTCCAGCAGCAAAGTCAGAAAACTTTCTTCTATCAGAAGAATTATTATACATGTTACAACCTTTGTTTTGTTCGACTTTTCTTTCCTCAGAACCCAAAGGAATTCAAAAGTTTAATGAGACCCCAAAAAGGTGTCAACAACATGAAAAAGAAAAAAGATTCCTAGGAAGGAAAAGAATGGAATTTGCAGTTTAAGAAGGAAATAAAGGATTGTCAAGTTTTATGTGTGTTAATATCGAAGGAAAATGATGAAAGAAAATAAAAGAAGAAAGAGAGTATGGAAGAAGAAGAAGCTGACAAAATTTGGATAAAGGGAGAGTTGTAAGCACCTAACGAACGCCAAAAAAGCAGACACTTCGATTGAGACCCATCTTTAATCTATAATATGTAATCTTTATAAAATGCACATATACATTATTTCTTATATGGAAAAAAAAGCAGTTCAGTGCACAAAACATCTTTTATTATCAGGATTTGGGAAAGAGTTACAGCGCAAGGGGTGTGATGTAAACGGTCTATCCTAATGTAAGTATTAGTGGCGGCTTCTACGCTCGAACTCATGACCTAAAGATCTCATGGAGACAACTTTTCCCGTTGCTCCAGGCCTCCAACACAAGTGATATTCATAAAACTATAAGCATGTCTGCCTATAAAATTTATTCCCTCTCTATAACGGCACCCGCATATAACAACACCTCTCTATAACAGCTAAGATTTTTCGGAACTAATTTTTTATGTTATATTTTACTTCTCTATATAAAAGATTTCACCTATAACAAGAATGTACCAACTTTATAAAAGATTTTCTTTGTAAAATTACCCCCCATATAACAAATTTATCTTCTTTTTTGGTAATATAATAATTAACCATCTTTATAAAAATAGAATATCTATGATTACCAATAATAAGAGTGGAAATTTTGACCAAATATTTGATCATTTAATACACTATTTATCACAAAAAATATCATATGAATATATATATTTTCATCATAAAACGATTTTCCTTCGTTATACAAAGTGTGATTAAACTTAATTTAACAATTAAAAATGAAAATTAGATTTTATGCATATTTTTTGCCTATAACAACAAATATTATTTAAATGCCAATGTCTTTGTTATAGGTGTATAACGTTCATTCTCTATAATAAATTTAAAAATTTAACTCCAACCATGTCGTTATAGAGAGGTTTGACTGTACTATTAATGACATTTAATCACTATAGAAGGTTAATTTAATACTGTTGTTGATTCACACATTCACACTTATTACAGAACATTTACTTGTGCGTGTGTAAAGGTCCCTATGATGGTTGTTTCAAATGGTACAACATTTTCTATTTTGGCTTCTTACCTTTTTCTACCTTCTTGCTTGCTTCGTCTTTGGACATGGATTTGGTGATATTTTAAAAATAGTATCTAACATTAAGTTTTAAAAAATAAAGATATTTAAAAATTAGTGTTGCATTTAGACCTGCATTTCATTTGAAAAAATGTTAAAGTTTAGAGAGGGAAATTTTTTTACTTAAAATTAATTAGAATGAAAAATTGACTATTATGTATAACCAAACAAGTTTTTGAACACAAAAAAAAAAAAAAAAAAAAAAAAAAAAAAAAAAAAAAAGTGTTGAAAGAAAGCAAAATATTTGTATGTCTAACCGTGATTATTAAAAATAAATCCCCAATCCCCCACGATCATGGGAAATATGTGGAAGAAAAAACATATCGAATATTATTTATGGAATTTAACTTAAATAGCCATTCACTTATTTAAACTTAAAAAAAGCCAGTGTATAATCAATATATAATCTATGTACACCTGCTTCAAAAAATAAACAGTTAACTGTTTATTTATGTAAAAATCCCCTTCCTTTTAATAATAATCATGCATATTGTTTTCCTGCCGGAATAATAAATTAATCAAAAACAAAACATATATTCCAACCCAAATGACAATCTAAAGGTAAATGGACGTGCACATTTATTGTGAACAAGACGTATGCAGGAAAGAGGACGTGTACCGAAAATAACATGCACTGCTCAATTCCGAAAAGGAACAAACGTTTGAAAAGAAAGACAAAAAAAATGTGTCATGCGAGATACTCTCTCTGTCCCATATTACTTGACAACTTTTTCTTTTGCACGCCCCCTTAAGAAATTATAAATAAAAAATTATTTTACTTCTTTATCCCTATCTCTCTCTAATAAATACATTATAATTAATATTGACTATTTTCAAGATCATTTAATACTAAGGATAAGATGGAAAAAATTTAATTAATTTTATTTTAATTTTGTAAATAAATAAATAATTTGGGACATATATTTTGAATAATATGGCCAAACAATATGAGACTGAGGGAGTAAATTTTAAGTGAAAAAGCATCCGAACGTGTGGCTAATTTGTTGGGACAACTGCAATGAAAATAATGAGATATTACGCCTCAAACTTTAACCTAGGCAAAAAAATAGGTATTCTCTTCCTGTCTATCTAAGATTTTATAGGCAAAGTTTTACCTTCTTTGAAATAATGGTGCATGCTTAGCTTCTCCGCTGGAAGCGAGACCCGAAGGGTGAGCTTATGGCGGTTAGCTTCTAGCACTAAATAACAGGCATTAGGCATTCTGAGCTGAGAAAAGGCGGAGAATTTTGGAATTCAAGAAAAGAAAGGCATTGCCCAATACATTTATTCTATACAATAGGAATTCCAAGCCGTAAAAGGCAATGTGAATTCCAAAGCGGAGGATGCGGGCTTAGAGCTTTCATCCCGCTTTCCCCTTTAGAGATAGGGCGACTTTCTTGTGGTAGTAATTGCGAATGAGCGAGTAGGGGGCGGCAACTAAAGAGGTAGTCTTCCATTTAGGCGGGTGGAAAGCGCCATCAAAAACTTGGATCTCCTTCTTGAAAGAAGGTAAATGATCCAAGTTTTTTTCTCTCAATTTCCCACTCTTTCTGTGAGGTTTGGATTTGCCCTCCTCTTCATTTCTTATTCTCTCCATTTTCTCAAATTTCTATTTAGATTTGTGACACTTGTCCTATTTACATTATTAATGGTCCAGATTTATCTACCTAATCAATAATCCTAAGCATGGTTAATATACCTTTATTATAAGAAAAAAATACTCTCTGAGTCTCTGACTTGGGTAAGAAATCTTCATATCAAAAATTATTACTAAATAATATGCAACCTTAATAAAATCCTAGATGAAGATATTTATATGTAACCTATTTGCTTCTTTGGCGGAGGTTTCACCATTTTTTTTAAACAAAAAAAAAAAAAGTTGTACAAATTTCTTTTATAAATCTTTAAAAATTTCACAGCATCATCTCTAGTTTGGGAGTTCTTGTTTTGCTGTAAACAATCATTGCATCAAAATTTACAAAAGTTAGATAGCTTTTCCGATTAACAGAAATTAGATGGAAGTCATGGCTGACCATTTAATATAGAACAAATAGGAAAGTGGTACATGGTACACATAAACTTATCAACAATCAAAATCATTGTTTTGTATTTTCCAGGCAATGTTTTTAAACTTTTCTACTTTAAAAGTGATATTTTTGGAGAGGAAAATACCTTACTAAAGTTAGAGAGTATTTTTTTTCCCTAGAATAAAGGTATATTAACCATGACTAAATTATTGATTAATTGAATAAATCTAGACCATTAATTTATAAATAGGAAAAGTGTCATAAATCTAAATAGGAACTTAGGGAAGTTGAGAGAGTGAAAAAATGGAGAGGAGCCACCCAAGATATTACCTTTAAAAAAGATATTGCTATATACTTTATTCATTTCTTTTTAAGTGGTTTTTAACTTTTTTTTAATTTATCCCAAAATAAGTGAATATTTCTTTGAAAAAACGTAATAATTTTTTAAGAAAAGTATCCTTATCTAATAAGTGTGGAAGACATTTTTAAGAAGTCTTTTAAAACTTCTTTATATTTCTCTATGCATATACAATAATCTAAATTGAATCAAATACCGTTAAATAATTGACAGAGATGGAATATATATGGTAGGGATAGCGGTAGTGGTACATTTTGGAGGGGACATGACATAATGCTATGTGGACCAAACGTAAAAGACCAAGGTCTGAAGTGTTGACTATAGTCAACTCAAATTATTGATATGGATACTTATAAAATAACCACTCAAAGCAATTGATATGACAAGTTCCACTTAGAGTACCTTTCTAGTAGAAATTAATCTCACATTCCATCTAGCCAATTATTTTCTTCAAGACTTCCTTGTCAAATCTTATCATTCTATAGTTTTGGGTCCTTGAATGCGGATAGTAAAACGAAAACAAACAAAAAGACGAAAAATTGTGAATATTTAAATGATGATATGCGTGCTTCGTACTGCAAAAGTAATTTCTCACAAAATACATTTTAATGTTTGGTCAGTGAGTAAAAAAATATCTTTAAAAAGGAACATCCGTCGAAGATTGACAAAATAGCAAATCTGATTTATAGTATGATGAAATTTTTGAATATTATTGATTGTGTTGGTTAAAGCAATGATATAAATTCAAAGTTAAAATAATTGTGAAAAAGTTTTGCCGAAATGTGAGAGAAGTCATTTTTTTCGTTTGTTGAAAAATCTTTTTCGTAAAAAATAATTTTCTATAATCAATCACCGAAAATAACTTTTTCTGAAAATTTGAAAATATTTTCTATCATACCAAACACACCTCCATTAAGAATAGATAGATTAAGAGCTTCATCACTAAGAGCCTCGAGAATTCTCTTCTTGTCTACATGAAGAGAGGAGAAAAATTGAGTTTTATGAACTAATAAAGTAAAAGTGTTTTTACAATCAAATCATGTGTAAGGTAATTATATAAGAAAATTAGAATATAGAACATTAATTGATAATCTGATTAAAAAAATAATTAACTTGCTATAATAAATTAAACTATACTAATATTGTAAAGGATTTCCTGTTACGCCAATTCTTTTTCTTATACCAAATTTCACTAGCCAATCGAGTTGGTGAGGGACGATCCAAACTTATGAAGGAGATAGAAATTTAAAAACTCAAAGCTAAGGCAAAAAGAGTATTATATAAAGTACATCCTATATGTCAATTGATGTACAAGGACACAAGGGTCAAATGTTACAAATATCAGGGGTGTAACAATCATTTGAGTTAGCAAGTTAGTTATACGGTTAGTAGCAGTAACTAAAGAATTGATAGACAGTTATTCAGTTTAAGGAAGATATATGTTGGGATCAAGTGTAAAGCATTTATTCTGATTATGATAATAAACTCTTTCCCCTCTTCTTCTTATCTCCTCATTTGCACACTGCCAATTCTGTGAATTGCTCAGTCGTATTCTCTATTATTAGCTCCTTAGGTTACAAAATTTGGAGCTTTTAAGCACTTAACTTTTGGTATCAGAGCTTTCAATTCTTAGCACTGGAATGATAGGACACGATTAAATTTGGTGAGATGAGTCGGGATCGCATCAGGAGCAAGTTTGTGACATGGGTGAGCAGTATGAGAATGCTTTGGGCCAAATTCACTAATCACTGGCGGTTATGACGGTCAACAACCAATTTCTAGTAGTCCCGGAGGCAATCGGTGGAGAATAGTGGCATACATGCAATAGATAATAATCCCTCCGGATAAAAAAAAAAAAGTATCCACTTAGCCTTTTTTTCTTGGGTAAAAAAAAGTGTCCACTTATCAAATCAAGAAAGAATTAACCTTGTTTTTTCAGATTTACTCCTATTAAGTGTTATATGATCAAATCCCAATGCCTATTTAATTAGGGGTAATTTAATCAAACTACCTATTTTTTTCTAGGAGTTAGTATTTTTTTAAGGGGTGTGCAAATGACTAAGTGGACTCATGTTTTGATCCAAAGGGAGTAATAATTAATTGTACACGGTGAAACTTTCAATGTTTGAGGTGAAGATTTGAGAGGGCTGATATACAAGTGTGAGCAATTTTTTAAAGTTCATGGTACCTCTAAGGAGAAGAAAGTAAAAATGAAAAAGGCTCAAATATGCCATTCAACTATCGGAAATGGCTCATTTATGCCACTCGTCAATAGTTTGACTCATTTATGCCATCGAACTATAGGAAATGACTCATTTATGCCATCGAACTATAGGAAATGGCTCATTTATGCCATCGAACTATAGGAAATGGCTCATTTATGCCATCGCCCGTTACCAAAATGACTCATCCATGTCATATTTCATTAAAGCTGGTTTTACAATATCATATATGACACGTGGCCTCCAACTAGATTCTGGTTGTGGGTGGGTAAGGTGTATGGGTAGGATTTTTTATTAATTTGGTATTTAAAATTGGACTGGTTTAATTAAACGACATAGACCTCTAATTGGAGGTCACGTGTCATATCTGGTATTATAAAACTGGCGTTAATAAAAAAATGGCATGGATGAGTCATTTTGGTAACGGGCGATGACATAAATGAGTCAAACTATTGATGAGTGGCATAAATGAGCCATTTCCTATAGTTCAATGGCATAAATGAGTCATTTCTCATAGTTGGATGACATATTTGAGCCTTTTCCGAAGTAAAAATGGCTTCCATTGATTTGGAAGGCCCAACTCTAAAGTGTCATCAGACAATGATGAAGTCCCAATTGAAAAGAGGCTACTCAATATAAATGATTATATTTGAGCTCTGTACCATCAATTTGATGTACTCTGCAGGATGATCATATGGCAGAGTTTAGTCTAAAATAGTCATGGATTGTCCAAAAATTTCTAAATTTTGATGAACAGTTGAGCTGCGTGAAGTTGACAGAAGAATATTTCATCAACTAAGATTGAGAATATATTTAGCTTCTAAAACATGTGTAGCATCATATCAATTCTCACTATAAAAGGGAAGAAATTACTTTGTGGAAAGCAAGAAATTAAAATTCAGCCACATGACGACTAATAATTTCTTTCCTTTTTTTTTAACAATAAATAATTTCCTCCTTTTCATCAATATTTGGTCCACATAAGCATCAAAAACTCTCTATCTAAATCATAAAACAAAAATCAATTTTGTTATACTATTTGAGCTTATCCATAACGATATTCATCAACACATATATTCTAATAAATAATTTTGGGCTGAATTCATCTTCTTGTATAGGAAAAAAATAATGAAATCCGGTGTTTGGGAGATTGAATAAATAGGATCATAGAAGAATTAAATTTGATAATAAAGTTTAAAAACTAATTAGTAATACGTATCGTTTAACTCCTAGTTTTGTTGCTAACTCCATTGTCCCCCTAATTGATGTTATTTAGTATCGTTATGAAAAAAGATATACATTTAGATAGAATGATATAAACGGCAGCTAGAATCTTTAGTAGGTCAATTAGCACTATTACTGTTATTATGTTTTTATTAGTTGACTAATAATAATGTTCATTATTGTCCTTTTTGTAGGCATGTTTTTCTTGGTATATACTTCTGGTCATGTTAATTTATGGGCTAGGACTTCTGCATGCAAGTAGTTTCGTAAAATAATATATAGTTTACAACAATTTTTCCTACTATTTTAATTGTTTAATTCAAGCTTGATTTGACTATATTTGCACTTATATATAAAAGCATACAATTTCTCTGCATGCATGTAATAAACAACGTATATAGAAAGATAGTTTACTTCGTATATTATTTTCTTCTTCTTTTCTTTTCTTATCCACTTAAAATAACTATTCTAGCAAAGACATTAGCTAAACCAACAAGTCATCATACACATATATTAAAGGAAGTAAGGCAAAATTCGTTAATTTTTAGGCGGGGAAAAACATTTGTTGTTGCTTTTCTAATTCTTAAACTAATATATAAGAAATGTGTTCTTATATTATAATTCTCTGCATGCATCCAATGTGTTTATTTGAGTATTCGACTAGCAACTTATTAGTAAAACTTATTAAAATATATGGTCAAAAAATAATTCAGTCCCTTTCCATGATGTGGTATTATCAAAAATTCATGGTTATTAATTACAAGAAAATATTGTACATGACATCAATATTCATTTTCATTTTTTTCTTCTCCTTACTTTTCCCTGTCCTTAGAAGTTAAGAAGTAATAGCTAGCTCGTCCCCATCAATGACGTTCAGCAGTGAGAGAATTGTAAATTATTAATTAAGTAGTTGAGCTTGTTAACTGCTGATTAAAGTAGTTAGACAAGCCAAAACATGCATCAACCTATTAACTGTGTGAAATTAATAGCTTAGCTTATAAAATAAATAAATAGTACCTATTATAATTTATACGATATCATAAAACTCATAAGCTGCGCGAAATGAAAATTTTCTGAATCACATAGTTTGTAATTATTATTTTTTTTCAAAACTTACTTTCAACCCAAAGGTCTAGTTTTCTTCTGAAAATTGACAGAAGCTGTCTTTGGAAGGGATAAGGAAATGATACTTTTGACTAGGACCACTAACAAGATAATGCTGCATTGAAAACTATGAAATGATTAATACTTAGCTTTGCGTTAACTGAGGAGTGGGTTGAGAGAAGTGAGAATATATGGAGTCAATTTCCCAATAAGTGGAGAATTTGACTACAAAAACTTATTATAACTCATCCAAGATTTTAATGTTGATATGTTTTTAATTTGTAGCTAGCTAGTAGTAGGACTAGGACAGTTATATCTAGAATATGTAAATCTCTATCTACATTAACAAGCCGTATAAATAATTAATTGATAGGGTGTCAAATATGACCCAAAAGATGATGATCCGCTCAATTTGCCCAAATTTTTTTGGGTTGAGCTCAAGATAACTTCATGTGGGCTGATTTTAGCCCAAACCAACATAGTCTATTTTAAAGTGATCTCCAACTTAGCTCAATACTAGTCCGTTTTAAGATTTACTTAGATTTGTATTTATTGCTTGAGATTTACTTTACTTTTTTTTTTTAAACACTTTTCTTGTATCACGTATCTTATAAGTTTGTGGTGTTTTTGATATGAAAGAAAATATTTTTCACAAAAAATAGTTTTCTTGAAAATATTTTTCCACGGAAAATGATTTCCTCAAAAAAAAATTCCACGAAAAAACCCGCAAAAAATGTATCTAGAATTTTTTTTCCATGAAATCTTTTTTTCTAGAAAATAGACCCTTCAAAAAAACCGGCAAGTTGGACGGGTCATGACCCAACCCATTTTTAATCCATTTCAGTTCAAGTAACTTTTGGATCAATGTTAGCCCAACCCATTTATCACCTTAACCCATTTTGATTGGGCCAATTTCAGCCCAACCTGTCCATTTGACACCCCTAGTGGCAACACAAAGTACAACCTTGTAATATCCCCATCCGTTGTACACTAGCTTGTGATATTTGATTTGAGTAATTGATGTGTTATATGTACCTACATGTTGATTTTTGGCTTGCAAATGGAATATGTCGAAAATAGTTATACCCATGAGTTTTAAAAGGAAACCCAATTTGGTTATCCTTCCTCCAGAGTTCGTATTGAAGAATTTCCTAGAGTTGTGTCAATTGAAGTTAAGCCCAATTAGTAAAGGATGTTATAACAAAACAAAATAAACAGCAGGTGTTATAACAAGATAAAATTATTACTACTAGGTAATTTAATTTCTTGAAATAGTTCGAACCATGCATATCAGGCTAAAGCATACTTCCTTTTTGTGGTTAGGCCACACGCAAATATCTAGAGAATACTAGAGAAAGGAGTAAAAGACAAGCAAAACTCATGTGAGGAAAACAAAAGACCTTCACACTATACCGACAAGATTTTTAACTAAATACTACCAGCAATTACTTGCACTAGGAAAAGGTCCTATTTGCAAATCAATTTTGGACACTTAATGCTTCAATAATACAATGGGCATATAAGGACATGACTACCAGAAAACAAGGAATTAGCGACAAATAAAATTTTTTAGCTAAACAACAAAATTTCCATGCTAATCTCATTTAGCTAGGAATTGGCGACGGATTATAAGAAAATCTAATTAGCGAGGAGCTATTTAGCGACGGATTAGTTAGGGATTACCGATAAATTTTGTAGCTAAGTCCATGTTCTCTCGTAGTATACATTTCTATTAGTCGTTTCCTGGTGTCGTGGTGGCATTTGTTGCCACTTATAGAGTCATTTTCAATAATGTGAACTCTTTGACATTTCAAATAACACGGGACCAGAAAGATACTCAAAAATGCACTATAAAAGATTGCATGTTTGCCTTGTCTCTTTTGGTGACAACTTCTTTTCATAAAAGAACTTCACACTTACTAGTCACTAATCACTTAAGAATATTTTAAGACCATACTTTACGATTCAGAAGATCTTCTTCCTATGTGCAATTCTAGTCAAAAAATGATACTAAAAGTATATATGAACGATATCGTTTTTTGTTTCTCTCTTTCCAAAAGGTAATTGAGCTTATGCTTGACCAAACTAAGGGCTCTTGATGTTATCTTTATGGCTTTATTATACATAAGGAAAGTTAAAAGGAAAAATTAAGAGATCTTAACATTTTTATCCATTTGGTCTAAAGCAATTTCACCCGCCGCATAATAATATGTAATTCTCTGCGGTTTAACAAAATGCATAAACTGTATAATATAATTAATGTACATACTAAGTATTGGCTGTTGTATCTCAACAGTGTTTGTCGATTATTACAATTGACTTGTGAGTGAATTTAGTCTATAACTGAATTGTTTACCTTCTATCCCAAATTAATGTTTATTTTGTATTACCACTATATTTAAGTGATGTCAGCATACGATGTTGCTTCTAGTAAATATTATTGAGAAAATAAGATTTTTTGGCCTCTTACAATTTGAATAGAAGAAAATGACTTTTTCAGATCTCTTATGTGTAAAAAATGAAGATCTCTTGTAAAGGGTCATAAAACTAAAAAAAAAATTGTAAAGAGCCAAATAATCATTTCTCCCACTAACAGATGTCTTGGTCATCATGGTCATGTATGTATGTATTTCAAGGATAATTTAGAAGTGTAAAATGTAACATTGGATTGGAACACCTATATTAGACAAAATGAATTTAGCCATTATATATCGCAGCTAATGGCCGGTTTAATGGCTGAACTGAAAAAGAATTAAGTGATACATATTAACTTCAATTCGGATATATTATATACACCTCTTTCTTTCTTTTCCTAGTTTAGTCACCAACTTATATATATATAGTATTAAACTGTAATTTTTTTTTTTATGACTCAACCCAAAAAACTAGCTAACTAGCTTATGATGTGGGTATTGTCTAGTACCTAACAAAGATATGACACCGTATATTCTAATTAATACCCTTTGCACGTCTAAGACTAAACATTTAGAGCGTGGATATCATAATATGGACACCTAATATTAGTAAGCCAAGACTAAGGATGTATCTGGCTCTTAGACGATGTAAAGAAAATGAACATTGCACTTAAGTCAACTCCAAGAACTAGCTCATAACGTGAGAATTACTCAAAATCAAATAAAGAGACCGTAACCCATACGCTCAAAATTGTGGGGCTCTAACAGAGATAGTTACTCTCTTTTTTTAAGTTAAGGGAAGATACCCTCCCAACATGATTTTCAGGTTGATGTAATCAATCTTTGGAGGTATATTTATTTGTCCCACTTCAGTTCTGTAATGGTTGTAAATGGTAGTGGGATTTCACTTGGTTGAGGACCAAGAAATGCCAATAATCTTCACTTTGATGTAAACCTGTCATATAACTTGGAAAATTCACAAGTTTGACTTGAATAGACTAGCTGTTACATTCACTCTTGGGAAAAGGGCCTGATTTACCCCTCTACTTTGGGAAATGGTTCATATTTACCCCTCGTTATACTATCAGTCCACTTATACCCCTACCGTTAGAATAGTTGCAATATTTACCCCTATATTTAACCCTTGTCCACTGTGGCCAATGTCGTGGGTCAGGGCTCGTCCACTGTGTCCCATTACATTGCCACATAAGAGGCCATGTCAACAATCCCAATTAGATGAGTCTTAAAATTAAAAGACCAAATGATGCCTTCTTCTTCACCATTAAAATGCTGTCTTCGACATGTTCAAGAATTGATTGATAAGGAAACCACAACACACCACCACAACCACGACCACCATAGTTACAACCCTTGTTGCTTCAAAGCGTGATTGTTCTTTTTCTTTTTTACTTTTAATTTGTTGTGAACTTGTGATGCTACTTTTTGACACGAATTTATTGTTTTGGTGCTTACTTTTTTCTGGTGTCTACAAAAGACGATCATGTAAATTGAATGATATTATTGTATTGAATTTTGTTGTTTATGATCTGAATCTTGATATGTTAGTTAATGTGTGCATTTATCAGCTAGATTTTGAGATAAAGAGTTAATTGGGGTGAAAGGGAACAACTTAATTATCATCGTCAAATTAGTTTCTTTTTCATTTTTATGGGGTGATAATGGAGTCTAGAAAGATAAAGAACAAAGACGATATTTAATTCTTCAATCTTCAACAATGAAATTTGTTCCAGCAAAGTGGCGGGGATCTTCAATCTTCAACAGTGAAATAAAGAACAATGGCATTAAAACCGGTAACTATTTCCGTTGGTGGCGCCGGAGAAGGTCCAAAGCTGCCGGAATCAAGCAGGCATTTTAATGGCATTTTAATAACAAGAAGAAGGCATTTTAATGGTGAAGAAGAAGGCATCATTTGGTCTTTTAATTTTAAGACTCACTTAATTGGGATTGTTGACATGGCCTCTTATGTGGCAATGTAATGGGACACGGTGGGACGGTACCTGCCCACGACATTGGCCATGGACAAATGGTTAAAATATAGGGGTAAATATTGCAACTATGCTAACTAAAGAGGGGTATAAAAGTGGATCGATAAGATAATAGCGAAGGGTAAATATGAACCATTTCCCAAAGTAGAGGGGCAAATCAGGCCCTTTTCCCTTCACTCTTTATGGTCTTTTCCCAAGAATTAGGAGAAAAGAGAAAAAGAAAAATGAAGAAAGTATTTTCAGATGCATCGATTATCTTCATGTATTTCCGCATTAGACCAAGATATCATACCATGTACACTTGAAAATCAATAAATTAAAACATGTTGATTACCTATTCGTGCTAATTTCTAGTGATCTTGGTTTACCATAAGAAGGAAAAGGTTTAAAAAATGTTTCTTAAACCTGGCACTAAATGAACCTAAATTAAGAGGTAGAAAAGAGCTTTTCTAAAATATATGAAATATTAGAACTAAGTATGTTAACCTATCCTTTTTTTTTTTAGCGGAATCATGATGATCAAATTGTCCAGTATTGGAGATTTTACAATCTAACAGAGTAAACCAAATTTGAGCCAAATTTTTTTTAAAAAAAAAAAAAAAATCTTATAATAACTAATCGTTAAATCTTGCAAGTTAGAAAAAAATATTAAGTATTTGATAATAATAATAATAATAATAATAATAATAATAATACGAAATAAAGAAACATTTTATGCTGATATTTTATACCTATCAGCCCATATATGACGTTCAGACATATTTTGTATGTGAGTATTTATAATTCAAACAATTTTTTCTTTTATAATTTCCATATTTCTATAATCCTTGCAGCGTATCCCTGGAACAAGCACACACATACTTCTGCAAATTTTTCTGCCTTTTTCATCAGTCTGGCCTTTCTTCTCTGAGCTTAATTCTTCCTTTTTTTGCGCGGATTGCCCTTCATTTGGGGTGGTCTTTAATTTTTGCCCTTCAAGTTGGCGGTCTTTAAGTATTGCCTTTCGCTTAACACCCTGAGGTTGTGAGTTAGAACCCCAGCTTAGTTAAAAAAAAGAAAAAAAAAACCGCAAGCCAAAATTTTGCTAGGCAGAATTTTTGCGAATTTGCCCATGCAAATTCTGCCTTAAGCCCATGTATGGGCAGAAATTCTGCCTATGCCCATGCCTGAAGGGCAAATTTTAAAGACCACCATTTTGAGGGGTAAAAATTAAAGACCACCTCCAGCGAAGGGCAATCCTGCAAATTACCCTTAATTCTTTCTCGATTATGATACAATTTTGTTTAAAGATTTGCACATCGGCCATAACTTTGATCGTCTTTTATGGGATGTTAAGAGACCCATCACCTCCATTAGTGAAGTACTTCATGCCAAAAGCAAAGAAAATAAGCTCATGATTATGTAGGAGCATGGGGCAAGCAATGTGGAAAGATGATAGAAATCAAGCAAAATACTACAAGAAATGCTTGAAATGTCCCCACGAAAAAAGGCATTCCTCAAGATAGAAGAATAGAGCATTTTCATCAAATCAATACAGTTGAATAAGCTTAAGTGACTCTAAAACCATAAAGAAACTGGTAAATTAACTGGTAAATTTACAGCTGAAGTTGGCTTCTAAAAGACTACTGGTAAGCCAACGCAAGTATGTTAACATCCACAAAATTTGAGAAGGGCGATGAATTTATATATTCTTAACAAGGAGGCGACGTTTTCATGTGCATCCGTTGCAACATGATCCTTTCACTAGCACATAACCAACAGAGGGTGCAAACTACATCTTAAAGCCCAACAGTTCTGACTGATACCTCACTCAAACAGAACAAAAATGACGAAGTATGGTCGCATAATAGCTGCTTAAGCAGGAAGGAGCGAATCAAGGTGAACCTGACACTCCAGGGAATAGTTCCGATATTTTGTTGAAGACATCCATCACCTATAACCATATGTTCAACTATATGTGTTAGGTATTCATCAAATGTATATATCAGTATATATGCAGTTGAATCTCTCTACTGAGTGCGGTATAATCCAAGTAACGCCGAATATGTATACATTGAATTCATACTATACTGGGCAAACATAAGATGAAATAAAAACACAAATTTTGAAGTATTGATCAAAACTGTCATACTGATGCACTGCTCTCAAGTCTCATGTAGTGAAGCAAAATGCAAGTAGTCAATAACAAGTGCAGACTTATGTAGATGAATATCAAGAAGACATGTTTCAGATGAAATTACGTTCTTACCTCCTTGTCATTTTGATATTTTGAAATACTCAGTGGATTCTGAGAGCACTGCAATAATAATAAAAGTCAAGAGTGCATCAACATTTCCAGCAATAAATAAGTATGCTATATCCTACAATTAGTCAAATATATGCTCCTTGGAACTTCAACAAATTCAAGAGGATATAAATAGGGAGGTACAATAGAAAGGGAGCAACAAGTGCTTACATCCATGATGGCTGCTTGAACTCTTGGATTTTGGAAAGCCATAGCAACATCAGGATTAGCCATAATCTTTGAAATGACTTCCTCGGGAGTAAGCCCTATTTGATCTGCAACCATAAAAATAAATAAATAAACAAAGAAAAGTACAAATCATATCATTCGATAGTTTTGGCTATAGCAACTGCTTGTAGCATGAAAGGAGGTTTTCCTGACATGTTAGAACTACAAAATTTTCTCCCTCCTTAACATATTGGTATTTCCCTTAACATTTTGATCTCTGTAGGTTTGAAATAGTAAAGATGATAGGTCAAGTTGGGCAGGTTGGTCTATGATCCATTGTTTATCGCATCTTGACCTAGCTCATCTTAGCCCATGTAAACTTTGGGCAGGGTTGGACAATGACCTATTTATTCACCCGTCCAAATTTTAGCCCAAACCGCCCAATTGCCCCCCCCCCCCCCCCCCCCCCAAATATTGACTTTGTTGATCAACACGTTGCTGCTCAGTGGAATTGAGATATTGTCTACGACCCTCTTATCATGAGCTGTGGGTACTACTATTGTTGCAAATAGACCAGGAAAAGAAGAAAATAACTACTATAACTTACCAAATTGTTGCTTGATTTCAGGGCTGCTAAGATCAAAATTCTTCAAGTTATCCATCATGCGGTTGTCCCATTCTGGGTTTCCACCCATGTTATTCCTGGGAGGGGCAAATGATGAAGACCCTGATAAGTTTTTCATAGACGCAAAAGAGAGTACTTAACACTAGAAATCCTCATCAACCATACAACGGCAGATGATTCAACATCTCTGTTTCTTTCCATGTTCTCTTCTTTTCTTTTTCTTACTTTCTTTTCAAAATTGAGCAAAGAACGACACCAAAAATGAACCAGTTCAGATACAGCAGAGTTACACCAAGATATGTTATCCTAACACTTAAAGCAAGTTATAGAATTGCATAAGTTTCTATCCAAACAGCCTTTGTGACAATGCTTATGGTAAAACTCAGTGGTTGGCTGGGTTACTGATAAGAATATGATTACCGAACAGAAAGTTTAGAAAAGTAAATGATAATACAAATAATGCTTTTCGGCATGAGATAAAGAAATATGCACTTGAAAGACAATTAAACCAAACTTACATCATGTCCTGCAACTGTTGACGGTATTGGGGATTTTGTAACATCCCTGTGATAAAAATAGACGCAAGACGCTTTTAGTTTTATCTGATAGAGGAAATAGATAAAAAGAGTCTGAAAAACTTATAGCAATGAACCATAAAGATAGTAGAGTCGCAGAAACCAGAATGACGAGTACTTATGGTAAGAAGAAGACGGAAAAATAAATAATTTTATGGCATTTAACTCTTGTTCCTGAATCGTCCTACAACATAGCAATTCAGACAGAAACAGTCAATGATAAAAGAAGAAATAAATTTTACTCTAAAACCTGAACCATGAGTTGGTTAATCACATCCAATGCAAAAGAACACTAACAAGAAAAGTTGCACAATTGAGGCAATGTGTACTGGATGTACTTGTCTGCGCTTACATCCTTCTAGATATCCATCAGTAGTTAAAATTAAGAAAATGAGTTCTGGGAAAGTCAGATTTCATAGAAAAGTGCATCAGATGACAGCTCACATTTAAATGTTGTAGGATTCCTCATCTCCTCCGGTAGATAGCTGCACAAACACCGAATAAAAGGTATGGCTCTCATCAAAATAAAGCACTGTTAGTTTATACACACAAACCATACGTGACATAAGAATAAGATGAAAGGTCTGGTTGTGGTCACAAGAAAAGCAAAATAGATTTATCATAGAAGAGAAATGTCACTTTAGATTAACACGTTGCAGGAAATAAAAAATTAGAACCTTCCCTTCTCCATAAACTTCTAAAAACTAGTATATGCATTAGCAAACCTGCACATAATCTAGTAAGCTTTAATATGCATAAGAATTTTTTTAATAAGGACTATGCATTAGCCAATTAACTTGAAGTTGCCTTAATTATACTTTCCCGTCAATATCAAAAGTGCATTCCACATCTTTAACATTTTCAACTAACTACCAGCATCCACCTCAACTAAGGTATAATGCTTTAAGTCCTAATCTGTTGAGTCCATCCAAAAAATCTTTTTAAAAAACATCATTTAAGCATCCCAAATCTCATATTAGTTCACTTCCTTCCACCTTTACCAAAGTAGTCTACAGCACACTATAAAAGCCTATTGATTGAACACAGTACTGATTCAATGATATTTTCCCTGCAACGCCTTAGGAGAGGTCCAAAACTAAATCTCAAACAAAAGAATTTTGACTCCATTGGAAGTGCATTACAATTTTATTTACAACGCAATACAAAGTAGCATGGTGTAACTGAAACTAGATTTTCATTATTATAAACCAAAATGCTGAGTGATCTAGACATTAGCAAATCGAAGACTAGTAGAAGATAACAGAAAAGGCACATGCTATCTTACGGGTAAACCATCTTCTGCACTGTTGGATCTTCCATCATTTTCTCCAGAGCATCCACTGACAATAGCGGATTGGATTTTCCTGTTCAAGAAAGAAGATCATGCAAAGTTACCTGTGGCTGAGAAGAAGAGAGCATGAAGGCAATTTTTTCCCATAAAGAGAAAGAATGAAGGAAAATTAGGCCAAAGTAAAATTATACGCAACATTTTCCTAATAAACAGACATGACCAATAAAGCTGGAGTATTTTTCACTCAAAACCTCCAACCTCAAAACAAATTTATGGACACAGAATTCCATGGGAACTGTAAGAAATAGGTCATTCTTCCACAAAACATGCCCATTAGAGCACTTAGCATTTTTTAGGATGTAGGAAGTTCTATTCAGGTTCCTACAGGACACAACATTCGGGTCACTACAATGTCACAGCTTCTGATTTGGATGTTCATCCTTTTTTTCTGAACTTCTCATTTGTCTGTATCTGATGCAATATCTCATACAACATGGATTATTGACTTACAAGTTTTTAATCACTTCTAAATTCTTTTCGTACATAGATATGATTGTACATAACATGATCGTGCCTTTAGCCTTTATTGGACTCAAAGGATAACATTGAAAACACAAAAATTACTAAAACTATGTGATTTTTTGAAGTCTTACACCCTGGAGATTCACCACAATACCACTACGTATCTAGATTATGCTACAAACATACTGCAATTGCACAAGAAACAGGCCTTTCTCCCCATTTTTTCCTAAACGGGAAAATGACCACAGAAGTACCTGTGGCTTTTGTCCCAACACATTATGGCACATAGTCACATACAACCCCATTTCATTTTGTCAAGGCATAAGTAAAGGGGCATTACGCACTTCATAGTTTAACCACCTAGGGCATTGTTCACAGCTTAGAACATCCGCAAACCACCCTATAGACTAAACTGGAGTATCTTTGTAGCTATGAAGTATGTCCATCTTTAAAATCAATTGCCAGATTCTTAAACTCAAAGATTGACAAAGAAAAAAAGAGGAAACAACCAATAGAAACATGAGTAAGAAGACAGGCATATGCATCCAATCTGATGCTTGAATGATATTCTTAGAACAGCAGCTGTGCCATAAGGGCAGGACCAGCAAATGATTTACCAGTTGATGAGGTATTGCCAGATGTATTTGCACCAAACCCCGACTGTGAAGCAGCTCCATTTTGAGTTACCTAATAGACATTCAGAAATATTATTGAAGTGCAATTGTTACATGACACCATATTCCCAGATAATAGCTAGTGCTACTCACTCACCTGATCAACAGTTACCGAAGCTGCTGGCTCAGTTGATTCCTTATAATTTTCAAAAGCACCCTTCTGGAATGTTTCGTCAGGAGAAATGTCAACAAAAGCTGCAAAGAAATTTTATTGACAGACTTAATATCATAACCAGAAAATCTAAATATTTCTATAAGGGCTCGTTTGGTTAGAAAACAAGTTATCCCGGGATAATTAATCCCGGATTAGTTATCCCGGGATTGTTATTCCACCCTCAATGTGGGATAAAAAAACACTATAATCCCGGGATAACTAATCCCGGGATTAGTTATCCCGAGTTTTTATTCCAACCAAACGTGGGATAAGGCGGCACTAAATTTTTATCCCAGGACTATTTTTGCTTATCCATCATACCAAACGAGCCCTAAGAGTAATACAAAGCGTATCACTATCTCAAAAGGTGGTTCTGACTTAAGAAGCATTAGCATTTTTTATAACTGTTTGGAACAAACGTGAACTCTGATATCATTAAAACTGCTCCGGTTCCCCAACACAGCTAAACCCGGGTGTCAATTTCTACTGGTCCGCAATGGGTGTTAACATTTAAGAAAGATATCAAAGGAAGATACAGTTACAAAATCTGCTTTGTTTCCGCAACACATCCTACTATTCTTTTTTGAGGAGTTCGTTATTCTGGGATATTAGTGGAGTCTAAAATTTGGCTCTGGTCAGGGACTGTTGCGGAAGGCAGGCCAGTAATCTATTTGATTATTCAAAGAAAAAAAATATTTTGATGATTGAGGCACAAACAAAAAAGTTGTTAAATACTTAAAACGAATTAACCTCGAAGAAATTGAAATGACACCTTCCTCATGCTCATTCCTTTTATTTTAAACGGGGCCTTCCCGCACATCAATGTAGAGCTTTTCTACCAAGCCAACCTTCCCCTCCCACCTCTTGTCAGCAATGGGTTCTAGTAATACATGAGGAGGCTTAGTATCTAGGGCTATGTAGGGTCAACATGGTTACGGCTTAGGGGGGATACCCTTTTCTAATTCAAACTTAGATACCCCTGTAGAGTGCCAGCATAGATGTCAATAATGTCTGATAGTGACTTCATGCATAAAAGATATTGCAAGTGGTTTTGGGGTGAGAAAAATACTTGGAAAATAAGAAAGAAGGGAAAAGATGAATTTCCATTTAAAAGCTCAGAAGTTCACAATCACATCATGACACTCCAGATTCCTTCAAGAATGGGCTGTAGATGGCTAATGTTCTGGCACTTTAAATTTTAGCGGCTAACTCACTCATTTAAGAAAGTTTTGATTGCCTAACTGATTTACTCTAATATCCTTCAGTTTAATGAGACAAATCAAAGTTAAGGGTGATCAAAGCTATGCATTTACAAGGTCTATTCAAGGGTAAATGTCAAGAGACATTCGATGAATCTGCCTTCTTGCTAGATTTGCTGTTTTTCTATATGAAAAGAAAAAACAAACAAACACTAGAAGCAGATACAAATGATATTTAGAGTGCAACCATTAAGTACCATTTTTCTTTGGCTCCTTTTCAGCTTCTGTTTCATTTTTGACATTCACAGCTGGAGGTTCCTCCACTTTAGATGCAGATACATCAACAGTCGCTGTCTGAGATGCAAATGTAGCTGAGGGTGTAGATGAGGTGGATGCAGTAGGTGGTGGAGGTGATGAACTAGCTGGACCTGACACTGGAGGTGGTGGGAATGGAAAAGATGACCCAGGTGAAAAAGCAGCATTGCCAAAAGGTGACCCGGGTGAAAAGGCAGTGTTGCTAAATTGACTATTCTGGCCATTCATTTGTCCCATCATTGTTTTGAATGCTTGCTGCATAGCGTACTTCTGGAAGCATGGGAAAACAATATGCAGAATTAGTTAGACACGTATGAAGGGTCAGGCTTTATCGAACTTCTGTAGCTGCACTCGGCGGCCTCCACATAGAAAACAAAGAAATATATCCAGGTATGATTAAAAACCAAAACATATGAAACATAAAGACTATGAAAGCAGTTTAAAAAACGATTTTCCGCCATAAAGAATAAAAGAAGCACCTAAAACAAACAACCTGATTTTATGTTTTCCTGAGAAGCTATTGTATCTGTAATTCAGATTGACTCATTAGCAGAAATGATTTAGTTGTTTTTTCAGGAGGAAAGCCATTAAACTTATCTTTAAGCTCACAGAAAACAAAAGAAAGAAAATCAACTAAATGTAACAGCAAGAGTTAGGACTCTCAAAGAAAAGACAAGTATAGCAAAATAGTTAAAAATAAATAAGGATATTGTTGGCCTCTCAATACCAGATTGTGATGACACAGCATGATTTTTATTAGTCAACCTCGAAAACATATTTCATAGTGAAGCCCTAGTTCATTTTAGATGTATTCTAGGTAAAAATGCTCATCATTATTAATTTTGTAATTACAGGCACCATCAACTAATGCATGGTCATTCTTGTCTTCCTTATCTGCTTCGTTGGCCCCCTTTTTTTTTTCTTAATATGTGGTCAATCCTCTAACACTACTGCTCATCACAAATGAGGTATGCCGCATCATGTGCATGTCATATTATCAATATATTAAAACGCATATTTTCTCTGAAGTCTAAATTCTGTTGGCGCCACTTTGATAGTAGCGCCACAAGAAACAGAGTGAGACAAGCATCAAATTCATGCAAATTTAATTACACCTCATTTAAGAAGTACTTGCCTTTAGGTATGAAGCCACCTGCAATATATTTTAAAAAATCCAGAGAAAAGTAAAGAGTTAGTAAAACAAAAACATGAAACAAGCGTGTAATTAATGAAATCAAAATATTCTCCTTCTCACCCATGAGAAAAGTGCTGAAAACCCAACACCAACTCCAATCCAAAAAAGAGGAGACCCTCTGTAGACGACAAATAACGATAAATAAGTAAACAAATCAACAGATGTTACTTTTTAATGCAGATACATACACGATAAGAGAAACATGTAAAGCGAGAAACTGATAGGTTAAGGATATACAAGATGAAACAAATTAAACAGGGAATAATACAAATTATTACACTTGAGATGGTGGTGGAGCTGAAAATTGTGGATTTACACCAACTGAAGAAGTCTGCTGGCCACCTTTAGTTGTAGTGCTAGCAAAAGAATCCCTCCCTAATTTTCCCACCACTGCATAGACCACGTTGAAAGAAAGGCTAAGCAGCAGCATAATTATTAGCAAGAATATACAATGAATCACTAACATGATAAATGTCCCAATAACACAGGCTTTTTCTAGTTTGGTCGTCTAGCCAGATATAAAGCATACCGAATTTGTAGAAGCAACAATTACAGAGCAATTTCTCGTTACCCGTGTAAACATGATGTGAATGAATTTAAAGCACAAGAACCATCCAATATTTTTTTATTTTTTTTGAACAGGTATAATTTTATTGATAATGAAAAAACTCCAGTATAGAAGAGGTATCCCCAAAAGTAGAGAATCTACAAAAAGATATGACTCTACGAAAGACACCCATTATTCTACACAAATAGGAACTTCATGGGTGCACCAAGAGGAAATTATAAACAGGAAGTTATCCCTCAGATATACAAGGTCATGCCTTTCCTTTGAAAATCTCTTATTTCTTTCCCACAATACTATCCACATAAGCGCTATTGGAGAAATGTGCCACGTTTTCCATCTTCTCTTCCATTCTCTAAAGGCCCAAGTAAATAATGCATCCTTCACTGTATCCAGCATGTTTCATTGTATCCCGAAACATCTAAAAAGCTCCCATCTCAAACGTGATGCTAACTAGCATTGTAGTAAGAGATGACCATGACCTCCCACAAGGGTTTACACGTGAAGCACTAACTAACATAAGTATTCCTCCTCTCACTGCCATCTAAGCAAACACATGCCTTTTCCTAGCACCCTAGGGGTCCAAACTGATAGAAGAGGGAAATCCAACTTCGCTCTAGCTAGCAACTTACAGTAGTTACCTTTCACTGAAAATAGTCTCATGCTCTCTAACACCCAATAGCCATGGCTCTCTACCGGTAAAATTTGTTTATTGAGCATTTCAAGTAGACTTTGGAACTCCACTATCTCCCAATCCCAAAAGTTCCTTCTAAATTTGAGATCCTAAATAACACTCACATCATGTAATTTTCTAACTTGATGAAGTATCATCTCTTTTTAGCATAAAATATTCTGAAAAGTGATCCTTAACATGTTATGTTATCCCCACACCACCTGTCCCCCCAAAAATCTACCCTTGCACCCGTCCCCCCACCAGGAAAGCGATACAACCGCTAAATTTTTTACTTCCCTGTATAATATTCCTCTAAAGACTGCAACTAAAAGGATTCATCATGTTTCTCGTTCTCCAAACACCCCCCCGCCCCAAAATGAATGTCATATTTCTTCGATATATCTTTTTGTGACCCCCAAAATAAGAAGTAGGAACACAGGCAGAGAAAAACCTCTTGAAGTCTACCCGGGCGTGCTTCTTCATTCATCCATTTAGGTTTGCTATCACCTCTCTCCATAATACATGCTCCTTTGTCCTAAATCTCCACAACCATTTCCTAACAAGGCCTCGTTAAAAACGCGAAGATCTTCCTTTCCCCTTTTGACAAATATATATTTTTCCAATCTGCAAAACATTTCTCTACCTTTATCCAATGATATACTTTGGGAACAATATCTTTTTTTTTTTTTTTTGAAACTTGTAAAGTTGTATGCTTTGGGAACAATATCTTATCAAGAAACTCGAGCTGGCAACTGCATCGGGCCATAAGTAACTTCTCCTGACATAAAAACATACTAGATATTGAGATCATTCTTCAACAAACTAAAACACTCCATTTTCCAGTTACACATTTCTAAATGGCACATTAGCTCTTTGATATCACTTTGAGCCCTTAAACAAAGTTATTAGTCAACATAATATGCCCTGCTTGTGATACTTTAGAGAATACTTTTATATTTAGGCCTTCTCTCCTTTTATTTTTTCCCTTTATCCAATTGAAGAGCATATGAATACCTACATGAAGTGTACTAGACAAACTTTTGGTTCTGCTGTTGCATGCCTCTCAAAATATAAGCCCCTATAGGCATGATTTCATAGGGGTATATGTATATCATTACCAGTAGGAAAAAGCACAAAACTTGAGACTGAGTTTACATCAATTTAGAGCAGGATGATGCAGACACAACCGGAAGTAGGAAAATCTATCATCCTAGAGATATGTCGCTTTTGGCATATTTTTCATAGTTATTGATTTACATTTATGTATTGTTCCGTCCCCAGGACTTTGGTCTAGTAGTGAGAGCATAACTTGTGATGTGTTAGTTAGGCACACGTTACGTGTCCGAACCTTGTATTAGAAAAAAGCCTGGTATGTAAGTGGAGAAGGGTGGGGGGTTCATTATCCACCAAGTTTTAAAATTTAAACTGTGCGCAATTGGCAGGGATCTCCAGTTATCAAACAACAAGAAAGGATTTATGTATTGTTCTTCTTAGTAAGCTATCTGAGGTTTAGGCCACTACATTATGCTTCCATAGCAGTGCGATTTTGAGTATTTCGGTGTGCTGCAGTAAAATTGCATTAAATATAGCAAATTCATCTATAGGTGAGTTATCCAATGTTTTCCTTCTTCATTCCCATCCTGCATGCCTTAAGAATCAGCATGTAACAGTTTATTATCTTATTAACAATTCTAAAACGAATCCAAAAGCCAGCAACATAAAGATACCTATCTAACCTTTTCCGGTAAAATGAATTATATTAGCATATATGTGATCTTTTGATACATGGATATCATTAACCAGTAAAAGTTACCATTTACGGAAGCACCCACCTTAACCTCATCACTAGATTCCTTAAATCAGCCACCATGTTCTTGGTGTCATCTACAACTCATTAATCAGAAGACATCATCTAAACTAAGAGTACCAAAAGCCTTTATTTGCATAATACTTAATTTGCATTTCTTAATGCTTCTAGCTAGGGTTGTAAGTTTTACCATCCACCTATAGTCCCTCCGTCCCAATTTATGTGAAGGTGTTTGACTGGGCACGGATAAGAGAAAAAGGAAGACTTCTGAAATTTGTAGTCTCAAATAAGCCATAAAAATTGTGGCTATAAATAATTTCATTAAGGGTAAAATGGGAAGTTTGACATTAAATTATTACTAAATATGGAAACATGTCATTCTTTGTGGTACTGACTAAAAAGGAAAGAGTATCACATAAATTGGGACAGAGGGAGAATTAACATAATCAAGAGTTGCAAAAACTTGTACTCTTGTAACCTATCACTTGATACAGTTATCTCATAAACATAGCAACCCTTCTGAATCCTATGCAAAATACCGAACTGACTTAATATCCATTACTATCTGGACAACAAGAATTATCATTAAGTTTATCCATGCCTCCGTTCTTCACATCAAAGCTCACCGCAGGACACTTGTTTTCTAATTGAAAAAAAATATAGACAAAGTGTCCTACCCGACCAAATGACAAGCATATGCACAACAAACAGCTCCACACAAGAGACAACCAGTAGAACCTCAGACCTCATAGAAACTACTCACACTTTAACCAATTCCACACAGACATCCATTCACTTATTTTAGTATTAACAGATTGGCATTTATGCCTACCAACAAGCAAATAAATCAAGATACATTTTTAGTACTGAAATTTTAAAAAATTCTCCTTAAAGACTACTGCTCCTCACAATACTGAATTTCTACTTTGCGATGCAGCCGAGCTTCAGCCAAATCAAAAAAGGACTCTTAGTCCTATAGAAACAGCAAAATTAACATGATACAAACTCAGCCCAGTGCACTCCCCAACAACTTAATAAATCAAGAAACAACTCTTAGAACTATAGTGCAAAATCACATTTATGTTCAAAGAATACTATTTCAGTGATGAATTCAGATAAACACAATGCACATACATAGATCAAAGAGCACTTCATACAACCAACAAAATGGAACAACTCTAGGTACCATAATTCAGAAATTCTTTTCAAAGGCTACAACTCACAATCAACCTTCAGATAAACACACATATGCACAAGCATTCACTAAAAAGATTCAATTTTTACATGAAGAGAAATCAAGATTGTGCACTTTCCAACTGCTAAATAAACCCAAAAAAAACTCACACCCCCAAAATATTCAACAATTAATTTCAAAGAAAGCTAATTATGGGTAATGAACTGAATACATTTAAGATAAAAGTACATTGAGAACTAGAGAGAAAAGAGGTGAAAGTACCAATCTTTTTAGTGACCTTTGGACCTTGAAAACAAGATAAACACACATACAAACAAGCATTCATTAAAAGATTCAATTTTTACATGAAGAGAAATCAAGATTGTACAGTTTCTCCAACTAACAATAAACCAAAAAGATAACTCAAAAGACCAAAATTTCAAAAAAAAATTATCTTCAAAGACAGCTAATTATGGGTATTGAACTCTACTTTAACATGAACTCAAGCTTCAAATAAAACACAAAAAACATTTAAGAGAAAAGAGTTGAAAGTACCAATCTTTTTAGTGACTTTTGGACCCTGAAAACAAGAAACCACTTGAAAACAAGGTGTGGGTCTGACAATTCTTGAATTCTTGGAGGGTCTTTTGGGTAAATAAGGAAGACCAAAGAAGGTTTTGTTGGAAATAACTGGATTTGAAGAGAGACCCAATACCATTTTAGGTGAAGAAACTATACCTATGTTCTCCATCACCTCCAAAAATACTCAATAAAAAAAAATTGCTGCTACTTCACCTTACTATTACTGAAGAAGAAGATTAGAACTGCAAAAGGGTCACTCTAATTTTTCGAGGTTTTCAAAGAAGTGTTATTGAATTGAAAATGGAGCGGGTTATATGGATAGGTTTCTGCCCCACCCTATGCTCATTCTTTTGTTTGAGATATAGAAAACTAAAGTCACAGAAAATTATGTAAATTCTTTTGTTACTCGCCTTTGCCTCTTGAGTCGGGGGTAATGTCTTAAATACAAACTAATCTCGCAGGCTCTATTTATGAGATTATATTGAGTATGTTGTTATTATTTATTTTATTACTCAGCTTGTTTTGACTAACATGTATAAATGAGATTATATTGGGTATGTTATTATTTTTTATTTTGTTACTCAATTTGTCTTGACTAACATGATGTATCGGAAAATGTGCTTTTAGTAATGTACCAACTCACCATAACAAAAGCAAAATAATTTATTTTCAAGCTCAATGCTCCCTCCGTTCCATTTTACTCAATTTTTATACTAAAAATAAATTTTTTATTTTACTTGTCCATTTTAACAAATTAAAAATATATATATATATTGTTTTCTTTCAATAATACTCTAATAATTACATAAAGTACTAGTAATAAATTTAGATTTTCAAAGCATAATTAATAAGTTTTTTTATAAATAAGCAATTTTATTACCAAAGTGGCATTGAGCACAATTACATCATCATCTGGAACTGGACATAAAACCCCAAATTTCAATAACACATCTACGATGACATCCTACCATCTATACCAAGCAGTTAAGGGTAAAAATTAAACCGTTGCAGGTTTCTAGCTAGGAAAGACTTCTTGCTTCCTCTATAGCAAATGTCACGGATAATGAGCTTCGTGATCACGGTAGTATTCCTCCGTTTTTGGGCGTTCTCTCTTGCTAGACGTAATAAATACATCCGGCTAGCACCATTCTATAGACTTCAGCTTTGAAGATTTTCCCATTCAAGTGACGCACTGCCTAGTGGATTTCCACCTTCCACTCTAGTGCTTGTCTTTAAATACCTTGCCACAAAAGCAGTTTCTCCCAAATTGCTAAGCGGCATTACAATAGAAAAATAAGTTTGTAATGCTTTCATTCACTTAGTTGCAAAGTGGATAGATTTGATTGATGGACTGTAACGATCCGTTTGGTCATTACGTGTGTTTTGATCTTTTTACCCCCGTTGACCCTTACTCTAGTCTCGTTAGTGTGTTTTTGACCAGCGGAGATGGGCGACACGATTCTCGAGATCATCAGGTGAGTTTTGGTAGGATTTGAGAAAGTTAAAACCTTAAAGTGAAAACGTTTGACCAATAGTTGACTTTTGGATAAAGGGACCTTTTGGGAATTCTGTTGATTCCATGAGGTCCAGAGGGTCGATTATGCCTTGGTGGGATGTTTGGTTCAGTTTCCAAGGCTCTCGGGAGAGTTTTGTACCCTAGGTTGGAAACTTAGTTTGGTCGTTTTGGGGTTGACTGAGTCAAGGTGACCTCTTTTGGAAATTTCGAGGCCACGGTTGAATTCATAGCACGCTGTTACATGTTCAGTTTGTACTGGGAAGGTCTCGAGTGGATGTCGAGATCTGGTATCCCGCCTCTGCGGGACCTGGCTCGCAGACGCGATAGCTGACTCATTTAATGAAACCCACCTCAGCGAACAATCATTCACCTAGGCGGGATTGCTTAAGCGGATCCTTGACCGCGTAAGCGGGGATCGCTGAACAGATTCCCCTTTTATTTCCTAATTCGAACCATTCCTCTCCCATTCACCAAATTAAAACCCTATAAAGTTTTGGAGGTGATTTGAAGAGCTTTAAAGTTGAATCATCTTTGAGTAAATTCCCTTGACCTTAGTTTATGTTTATATATTGTCTAAGTTAGAATCTATGATAAAACTAAAGGGGTTAGTATGGAAAGTAAGTTGTGACTCTAAGTTTGTCTTCTTGAAATCTTATGCTACAGAATTGGATTTTTGTTGATGAATCTTGTTAAACCTAGTTATGAATTCTTGGTTTGATTAGATATGAAGTTGAATCATTCTTAATTTCCTGGTTTATGGTTTTGGAAAGTTAGGGTTTCTTCCTAATTTGGGGGTTTTTGATTAAGTGTTGAAATTGATGATTTCTTAAGTCTATTTAGCAATTGAGGGACAGTATTGGACTTCCTAAGTTTGGATTAACCGAATTTTACCTAAAATTCCTATTTTGCCCTTGTAGGCCTGATTTTCCTCTTTTAAAGAGTTGTTTTCGATCGATTAGTATTATAGCTTTATGTATATCGTTAATTTCTATTTCTTATATAGAATGTGTTGTTGAATAGACTTCGATCATTCGGAAGCCATAGGAAGGGCAAGGCTTAAGTTGGATAGTTCGTGGCACCTGCTCGGCATCGAGGTAGGTTATGGTTTACCTTTCGGTTAGACTCTAATTAGTGAAGCATATGTAGGAGTTAGATATTGACGGGAAAAGCATGCTAGGCCTTTAGGTATGAAGTTGGGATGAAATTCTATTAGATTGGTTGTTGTTTGTGGGCTTGTCGTCTTATTGTGTGATTTGGGCTTGTAGCCCTTTTGTTATGTTGTGACTTATGTATGCGTTCATCTCTCTTTGCTTATGTCGCTTATCATCGAACGGAGGAAGAATCATGAGATTAGGCTTGAACTATAATGTGTGCTCATGATAAGACACGAATGAGACTTTGATTTCGATTTGTTGTTGATTATGATATCTTGCATGGCATACACTTATCATTTCATATGATGCATTGATATGAACTGTGACTTGAGCTGATGATGATAAGTGAGACAAAGGAACATCTGAGGTCTCTGCCGGATTGTATATGAAACAGATGAGAACCCGTGATCCGAGGTTGTTACTAGAGCGAAATGTGATATACTCGCTGCCCGAGGTTTCTTGCCGAGACGAGGGAGTACATGGACTTCATGGGTCAGGACTATCGAGACGTGAAGGTTTCCATCCGTAGCATGTGTGTACCGGTTTGAGGTATTGGCCAGTGCTTTGCATTGCATATGTGTTCACTTTTGCATCCATTCTTCATTGTTGATTTGTATATGGCATTGATATTGACTTGATCTCATTGTTGACTTGTTCGTGAATGTGCTTGATTCCTTACATGTCTGCTTGTTGATTCTTTCTTTATATATGTGAACTAATTGTTGTCAGCCTATGATACCTGCCAGTACATGGTGTCTGTACTGATACTACCTTATTGTACTCTTTTCTAAGTGCAGAGCTTGCTATCGGATCCATATTAACACCTCGTGAGTGATTCCTCGAGGCTTCTAGTGCGAGTTTCTAGGGTGAGCCATGTTTCAGATCCGCAATCCAAAAAACTCTTCTCTTATGATAGCTGTCCTTTGTTTCGAGACAGTATTTCAGACATTTATGTATTTTTCATATTCAGACTCATGTTAGATTTATAGTAGCCCTTGTACTGAGTATTAATGTGCCATTTTAGACATGTGAAGTACTATCGAGATGAGTGTAACGACCTGTTTGGTCGTTATAGTCTTTCCGACATTTTCGCCCTTTCCCGAGCATTAATTAACTCACTTTTGACCCGAGGGGATCGTTGATACACTTCCCGAGATGTTTAGATCGGATTGGGGCAACTTTTTTGTGAAACATGGGCTTAAAGTGAAAACAGTTGACCCAAAGTTGACTTATGGGTAAACGGACCTTTTTCGAAAATTCGTCGATTCCGAGAGGTCCAGATGGTCGTTTATGACTTGTGTGTATATTTGGTTCGGTTCCCAATGCACTCGAATGCATTTTAGGACTTGGGTTGGGAAAATGAAAATGAGGTATCGGGGGTTGACTCGGTCAACGAGACATCCGTTGAGAATTACGAGGCCACGAGAGCTTCGTAGCGTATTTTTGTGTGGTTCTGTGTATGTGGTTTGTAAGCAGATGGCCTAGGGAATGGTTTGGGATTTTGATTGAGACTTAGAAAAATTGGGGGATTTTTGGTACATGGTGTCCATATTGGCGGTAACGATGCATCGTCCCGGCCGCGCCGCGCGCCGGTCGACGCCGGGGCGGCCAAAGGGAATTGGCCGCACCGCCATGGCGGTCTGTTGGGCGCTGTAGCGGCGCCGCCGTTGCATCCCCGTTACCGTCGTGGCGGTAACGGACCTATTATTTCATTAAGTGTGTTTTAAATTAGCCCTTAGTCTATCACTTATTATCATTTAGAAATTAGAGCTTTGGGGACTGTTCTTGGAGATACTTGGAGAAAAATCTTAGAGGTAAATCTTGCTAATCCCTTTACCATTCCATTGATCCTAATCATCATATATTCCCCCTTTCCTTTAATAACCCCTTGGTAATAGAAGATGGAAGTGAGTTTTGATGAACTTTTTCTCTAGGCTTATGAATGATGAAATTGATAGGGTTTATGCTGGATTTTGATGAATCTAAGTTTGTTAATCATATATCTTCCATTATTAGAGTTGAATTCTTGGATCAAAAAGTTAGGGTTTATACCCAATTTTAGAGGTTTTGCTTGAAATCAGAAATTAGACCTATCCTTGAGGTTAAATCAGCAATTAGTGGTTGGGTTATGATCACTTAGTGCTTAATTTGATATTTTGTTTCCGAATTTCTAGTTTTGCCCTTGTGGGCCCCGTTTCCCCAATTTCTAGGGTTAGAATTGACCTAAATTGAATAGTAGCAATATTGGTATCATTCTTCATGATTTCTAATCAAGATTTCAAATATGATTAGACTACTTTAGTTCTGAGGCTCAGCGGAAGGGCAAGGCGAAGGGGTGAGTTGTTGGTGTTTGCGGTTTGGCCATCTGGGATGGATATTGTCTTAGGTTGGGCCCTGTTGTGTGTTTGGGACTAGCCATCCCATTGTGTTGTGATTGATTTTTCTATAGTGTTGGCTTATTGCCACATGTTGTTAGTAGTTATTAGCACCTGTTGATATGTCTTGATTTTGATATTGTTGGCGTACCCATTGTTGGTATTTGTGATTCGGATATATTGTTGGCGTACCCATTGTTGGTGCTTTTGATATTGAGTGTGATTATTGATGATGATACATGCATTGCATGCACTCTCATTCATTCATGATATACTGTTGAGATACTGATGATACTTGATGAAACACTTTGATGAGCTGGGCTTGATTTTTACTTGAGTGACGTGAGAGTCCGATATCTAATGTTCGTCCCGAAATCGTGGATTGAGTGAATTGATACTTGATGAAAACTCTTTTTACTTGAGTGACGTGAAAGTCCGATATTCGATGTTTATTCCGGAATCGTGGATTGAGTGAGTGTATGGACTCCGCGGGTCTCCCAGGGTGGTGCCGGTGAGAACCCCCCGTGGGCAAAGATCTGGGGTCCCGTATGTCTGTTGGGCAAAGATCCAGGACGGGTGGCACTTAGACTTCGCAATTCACCTAGGGTTGTGCTACCGAGATGTCGATATTTCCGTCCAGAGCACATGTGTACACAACATTTACATGGCATTGCATTTATTCATACATTATTGCGTTGCGTTGCATCATGGCTTGATTTGGAGATGATTTGATGTTGTACTTGTGATGTTGGATTCGGACTTGATATGTTGAGATTTGGCACACTTGGGATTAGATGCTCTACTTAGGCATTGATGCATACTTGGCTTCTGTTGACTTTGATTTATACTTGTTGGTTATTTGTCTATCTTGCTTTATTATCTGAATTGTGTTAGCTATGTTTAGTCGGCCAATGATGCCTACCGATCGTTGTTTTTGTCTTTGATTTGCGCACTTGCCGTTCCTTTATGAATGCGAGTATCGATGGGTCTACTTCCATCTCCCGTGGCTGACTGTCGTCTTTAGCATTTAGCAGCGAGTCTTCTGGGTGAGCACAGCCGTTCGCTGCCTTGAAGACTTCTTTATCATTTATGTGCTATTCCTATTCGGAGACATAGACATTTTATGTATTATTATCCAGATTTGTATTATTTCCTTTTAGATGCTCTTACATGACTTAGACTAGACCCTGGAGGTACTATTATTGTGCCGTACTATATATATATATATATATATATATATATATATTCGTGAGACTTACGTATCTATCCTTTTCCGCTTGATTGATTAATTATTTATGTCTTTACATATTGTTGGATTGAGGGTTCGCTTACCGAGGTAGGGAAGGTAAGTACTCTCGCGGCTTAAGCAAAATAAGTCATGAAAATGAGTATGGTTGGAAATAGTTTTTTCGGAATCAAGACGGATAGTGAGGTGCTTATGATTCGATAGAATCAACTAAATTTGCGATACGTCTATCTTCCTGTCAGATTTCGTGAAAATCCGTTGGGAATTTTAGAAAACTTAAAACATAAAAGTTGTATCCCTTTGAAATACCTTTCCAATGACATATTATGGAGCCCAAACAGAGCTCCGTGCTAGCAGTTATACCCATTTTACCCAACGCTGCCAAAATGGCCTAGTTTTCAGGAGAACTCGAAATATTGACACCATTGAAAAATACACTGTACGCGACGCGAGCCGCGAACCGTTGAGCCCCAGGTGCCCGCCAGGCCATTTTATGCCTGAAGCGATTTTTCCCAAATTTTATAAAAGCCTAACTTCGTAAAACGTTTCCCACTTAGTTCTAAACTATCTTTTTGGAGAGAAAATACCCAAGGGCTTCCGCAAAGCATCCAAGGTAGGTTCCACTCAAACCCGATTGGATATTACATCAATCTAACAGAGATTAATGCTAGAATCCTCATCTATTCCATAGATTATCGATTGAATCTTCGCCTTGGACAAAAGAACCCTAGAATCCAAATTCAAGAGACTTGAATGTCAAAAAGGTAAGACTTTCCTACTTCAATTGGTTAGAGTTTTGAATTACTGATTATGGACTCTGAGTTCTTGAGAGATAAGTTAATGGGTTAGATAGTAAGAAACATATGAACTATTGTATGGTTTGGATTGTTGACTTAGGGTTCTTTGTAATCATATGGGTGATGAAGAATGATGATAATCGTAGCATTATGAGATTGTATGTAACAACCCTTCCGGTTGTGATGGAAAATGTAGGATCACCCCACCAAATAGAACCTTTTCAAGGGTAGAACGAGCTAATAGAAACTCGGTTGTATAAGTCTAAGAACTGAAAACTTGACTTGTTTATGATTGTTGCTTGTTTGTGTTGAGTCCATCGGGGGGTGACGTAGGGAATTAGAACTCCGTTGGGAATTTTGAGGTCGCGGGTGGGTTTGTATGGTGTTTTTATATCTATGTGCATGTGTTTGTTTGTGTTTACGAGGCCTCAGATGAAATGTTGGGTGCCGGAGTGAAAAACTGGGAAAAACTTGCGAGCTTACTACCTCAAAGGTACCGCTGCGGTAGGGTAGGTACCACTACGGCGGTGAGCCTTCCACCGCAAGCGGTCAGTTAGTGTCCCAGTGTTCGCTGTGGCGGGCAAAGACCGCTATAGCGATGCCGTTATAGCAGAATCAGGCCCGCCATGGTGGAGGTGAGTTTTCTTTTGGTCCGCTATAGCAGGCACTTGGTCGTGATAGCGAGACGCTAGTTTGTGAGTTACCGCCCGCGGTCGGCAATGGAGAAACGTAATTTTGGGTTTTAAACACTTAGTTCCGAATTCTTTATTCATAAAACTCCGACAGAGCTCCCTACAAGCACCCAGGGCGAATTTCCAAGCTAGGGCAAGAATATTCTTGAGAGGTAAGTCTCATCCATCCCTTTCAATCATTATGTATCATCTTCCATAATTGATGGGTTATGAGTGTTCTGATTTATTTATCATCTAATGGCTTGGGTTAACTCCTCTTAATCATGAATTGATCCATTAGAGCCATGAACTAAGTGAATTAAGACTTAGGGTTTCATAAAAATGGAAGCTTGACCATGGAAACTGCTTGTAATTGATTTGTTGATTAAATATTGTTAGGGATTGATGATTAGTGGTTACTAAGGCCCTTGTTAGGTTGTTTTACATCTAGAAATCATTCACCCATTGGAATGGGGCTAAAGGGAAGGGTGTCTTGCATTGATTTTGTGACTAAAGTATTTGTGACTCATTGAGAATTCGAATTTCTAGACTTTGAGCGTTCCGAGGCTTTACGGAAGGGAAAAGCTATAGCCGAGTGATTCGCGTTGTTCCAGCTCTACGTTTGAGGTAGGTTATAGTCTACTTGAGTTAGACTTTGATTAGTTGATTGTATGTGTTGTGAATTCAATGGGAGAAAGCATGTCTAGTCTTCATGCATAATGTGTGTGTGGTTGAACTCCTATATGCAATTAATTGAGTGACCGTGTGGGCTTCGTGCCACTATTCGTTGTGTTAAACCTACAGTTTGATGTTGTTTTGATGGGAAGTTAATATGATCTTCTCGATGAAATTGTGATACAAAATGATGATTGAGCATTGGTAACAAGAGGATAAGAAGTACTACGACATAGATACGTGAAAAGGCACAAATGTGACCTAGATTATGGGCTCGTGGTCCGAGGTACGTTCCAAAAATGAGTGATACATTGATGTGGACCACATCCGAGGTTCTTTCCGGAGCAGAGGATTTATGGCTCTGGTCCGATGAGTATCTGGAACGAGTGGTACATGGACACCATGGGTCCCCTGCAAGTCATGACTTTTGAGCAATGACATCAGTCAGCAGGTGTGTACAGTGAGTATGTGGTTATTGTTGATGGACATGTTCCCGTTTGTTGTTTCCGTTGATGTGATTCATGATATCTTTGGGTGACTTGATTCGTGTTTATCCTTGGTTGACCTATTGTGGATTATTGATTTCGTTTTGTTAGCTGATTTGTCTATTTTGTTGATTTTATGATGTATGCCTGATACTAATCTTAGTCGGTCTATGATATCTACCGGTACATAGGGTTTGTACTGGTACTACCTTGCTGTATTCTTTTGAGTGCAGATTGTGATCCAGAGACTGCTACCCGTCCTCATATCTGGCGTTGAGGCCATTACTCACAGATTTAGGGTGAGCTTCTATCCATGCCAGGCCGCCCAAAGATCTTCTTTTATGATGTATGTTTCTACTTCAGACATTGTGGTTATTTGTTAGACAGATTTCATTCCTTCGACATGTTTTAGATTAGAGTCCTTGTACAGTGATTTTCGAATTTTGGGATTTGTAATAGTTAGGACTTCCGCATTTACTTCGTGGGTTTTATGGCGTGACTTATTTGATTATCTTGTGCTTGAATGAGTAATAACTGATTGAATTTGCTAATATAAAAATGGACTTCAATGAATAGTTGACTTATGTGTTGGTTCGCCCACTAGGAGTTAATGTGGGTGCCGGCCATGGCGGGTTGGGTCGTGACAAAATTGGTATCAGAGCTTTAGGTTCATCGATCTCGTCATATAAGTACATGTCTAGCAGAATCTTGCGGATCGGTACGGAGACGTCTATACTTATCTTCGAGAGGCTACCGGACACTAGGAAAATTCCCTTTTCTTTCTTTCTTTCTTTCATCTTTACTTGATTCCAATCGGTATCTGGATGATTCAAATTGGTATCTGACAAATTGGTATCTGACTATCATTCATTCTCTCTCAGATGCCGAGAACACGCACGGCAGGAGCTAGAGGCAGAGGTGGAGGCAGAAGAGCTGGTAGAAGGGAGGCACCGGATGGGGGCGGAGTCCCAGTAGTTGATCCCGTGCCTCCAGTAGCTCCTAATGAGGCCACGGGAGATGCAGCCGCACTAGACCAGCCATTAGCGGTACCAGTTTCGCTAGGAGCTGTGGATGCTCCAGGTATACCAGATGCTATAGCGCAGGTGCTGAATTAGTTGCATGGGTTAGCACAGGCCGGGGCTATACCAGCCGTTCCAACAGGTAGGGACGCAGGGATAGCAGCTCCAGGTCCGAATAGAGTTCAGGCTCCGAGAGTTCAGTATGCCGCAGCAGTGGCACCTCGCTCGGATGAAGTTCTAGGTTTTGAGGCTTATCCGAGGCCAGCCGGTTATGCCTGGTGAGGAGCATGAATTGTTTTAGAGGTTCACTAAAATGAAGCCTCCAGTTTTCTATGGTACTGAGTCAGAGGATGTGTATGAGTTCATCATAGATTGTCACGCAGGCTCTATAAGATAGGGGTTGTAGACAAGTATGGTGTAGAGTTTGTGGCCTTCTGGTTCTTGGGTGATGCCAAGCCTTGGGATCAGCCTCGGGGAATAGACGACTCTCCAACAACATACTCTGCACTCTTAGAAAGATTGACAAGGTAGTATCATTACAAAACCATGATACTGAGTAGGCATCATAGGCTGCTAGAAAATCATATGTACAGGAAAGAGACTGAAGAAGTAGGCTTGCTCACAATCAGATAAAACTGAACACAGTCTAAATATCAAATCCAGTACTAATCACTAAGTCTAGTGTATCACCTCCAGTCCACCATAAGTCCGAAACACTAACTCAAGAACCATTATCAAGTATACGTATCACCAAAGATCCACCAACAAGTCTAATACAATGTCGTAAGTAAAAATAAGATGAATACAGTGCAAATGCAATGATATACACATGCTTTGGGCGGAATATCTCCTCGCCTTGACTGTCATGACCCATGGGAGACTGCTAAGTTCATGTATCTGCTGTGGTGCACAACCCGATCCAATAATCAGTGTTGCAAAACGTGCAACCCGATCCCAGTCAGTGTTGGGGTACATGTAACCCGATCCAAGTAAGTGCTGCGGCGTGCAACCCGATCCCAAAATATGTAATAATGAGTGAATGCATGATAACAATACGAACAAGAATATATGAATCAATGGTGCCACATATGGACACAGATCTCACTCGCAATATCAATATCATAACCTTTCTTTCCTTCCCAACAATTCGATCATGATAAATATGCTTTCCGACACATAAGTAATCACTAAGCATCAACTCTAGAATTAATCCCGGGGTGACACCACAAATACACAACAACCCAATAAAACACAAAAGGTTACAAGCCATAATCAACAATAATACCAACCTAAGTATTACATCCCAGCTTCATACTCGAAGGTTTACATGCTTTCTCCAACAATCACTAACTCTACTTATAACCCGCTAACCGAAGTCTAACAAAAAGGTAAGTCGTAAGCTACCTAGAAAGCTGAACAGGAGCCACAAACCGTCATATTTTGGCCTTGCCCTTTCGTAGCGCCTACAAGTACTCAAAGTCTATTATTATCGAATTCTATATTAAAAACCATGAATAACAACACCCATATATCTATACTTCTAGTTAGGTCAAAATCTAATCCAAGGAATTAAGGAAATGGGCCCACAGGGGTAAAACGGGAAATTGAAAGATGGAACATGCAATTGAAGCTTTAGGTGATCAAACCCACTAAGCAATTGCTAAAACAATTCAAGATCGCGCCTAATTCAGATTTAAAGTAAAACCCTAAATTTGGGTATGAACCCTAATTCTTCAATCCTCAAACTAACCAGTAAATAAGGAAGAAATAAGCTTAATAACAAGGAATTCACCAAATTCTATGGTTATCTTTGGTCAATTTCACCATCGATTTGTATTTTAGAAGTCTAAACCTATTTCAAGAAATTTATCATAAGACTCATATTCTCTATTTTGATTCTAGTGATTCTAAGCGTGGATTAAGGTTCTAGGAAGGTAAATGACGAAGCCTAGGGTCATAGATCTTACCTCCAAGAATATTCAGCCCACAAGTTGATCAATTTTCCCAAGAGCACTCGTAAAAGTGATGAAAAGGAATTAATAGGTTTTAAGGGTTTTAACTAAAGAAAAGAATACAATTATGCCCGATATTGGTTATGGTGGTCAGAGGAACCACCCCTGCATAAGCGCTATGACGCCACAAGGCCCGCTATGGCGGCCATCCCAAAAACCCACAAGCTGCTATAGCGGCAAGGATACCGCTACTGCGAGATCGCCATGGCCGTTGGCATGACAACTAAGCGGCTTATCGCCAAACAATAGGGCCGCTATAGTCGTTGGCCTATCGTTATAGCGGGACCTTCACGACTGTTTCTGGGCCGCTACAGCATTTACACCAGATATCAAAATGTTTTGGTATGACCAATCTCGACCCGAAATTTGATTATCACCTGAGGCCCCACAGATACAAAACAAACATGCAAACACACATAAAAACGTGCTACGAACTCACCCGTGGCCTCGGATTTCCCAACAGAGGTCTATTTGACCAATTCGACCTCCAATGGCCTAAAGCCAAGTTTCCAACCCAAGTTCCAAAACGCTCCAGTTGCATTTGAAACTGAACCGAACGCACTACCAAGTCATGAATGACCATCCGGACCTCTCAAAATCGACTGAATTTCGAAAAAGGTCTGTTTACTCAGAAGTCAACTTTGGGTCAAATGAATTGCACTTTGAGTCTCAAACCTCCAAAACCCACCCGATAACATAGGGAAAGGGTCACAAGGGTAAAAAGGTCATTAGCACCATAACGACCAATCAGGCCGTTACATCATATACCAATTAAACAATCACTCGTCCTCGAGCGACAAGGAGTTGAAATGGGGGAAAGTACTTAAATCATCAAACAACTAGGGATATCTCTCGCGCATATCAGACTCAGTCTAACAAGTAGTCTTCTCCACGTGATGATTCTTCTATTGAGCCTTGGCCGAAGGAATCTCTTTCGACCTCAGCTTCCTAACTTGCCTATCCAGAATCGCAATAGGCTCCTCCTGATAAGATAAATTCTCATCAAGCAACACAGAATCCCAACAAACTATATAAGAGCCATCAGAATGATACTTCTTCAGCATGGACACATGAAAAATCGGATAAACACCTGACAGGCCTGCTGGCAAGGCCAACTCATAAGCAACATCTTCAACTCGAAGGTACCTCGGGCTCAACTTGCCCCTTTCCTAAATCGCTTAACACCCTTCATAGCTGAGATCTTCAGAAACACTTGCTCGCCCATCACAAACTTTAAATCCTAAACCTTCCGGACTGAGATATCAAGGTGCACAAAACTGTTAGCCAGAGTCTGAACCTCCATGGCTAACGGATGCTTAGAAGTAGCCAATCGGGCTAAGCTACCTATACTCACTGCCTTGCGACTCAAGCCATCAGCTATAATATTGGCTTTCCCCGGGTGATAGAGAATGGTGATGT
>NC_081351.1:50916622-50953206 GCF_029784015.1 Lycium ferocissimum
CGGCAACTCTCTAAAGAAAGCTGATAACGTTGAATGCATGGGACGATCGGAATATGGATGAGGTGGCCTCGAAAACTGACCGGCGCCCCTCGAACCATGACCTCCAAAACTGCCAGTCTCATGATGTCTCTTATCACTACCACCAAAAGCACGGGCCTTAGCGCCCTCAACCATAGAAGCATGCTTGATAATGGACTGGAAGGGAGCCCCCATAGATTCCATCTGAAGACAAGGAATCTGTAGAGAGCCCACTAGTCCCCCAACAAAATGCCTGATCCTATCAACCTCAGTAGGGATCAAAGGAGTAGAATAGTGGGTCAAATATAAGAAGCGGGTCACATAGGACTCCAAAGAAATTCCTTCTGCTCCAGATGCAAAAACTCCTCCCTACGCGCCTCTTGCAAAGACCGGGGCACATACTTCTCAAGGAAGGCCTGGTAGAACTGAGTCCAGGTCAAAAGAGGGGAACCCTCAGGTATGCAAGCCACGAAATACCTCCACCACGTCTTCGCGTCGCTGCGAAACTGGTAGGAAACATAATCAACCCCGTGGGTCTCCACGATCCCCATACGGTGCAGCAACTCGTGCATATCAAGAATAAACTCATAAGCATCCTCAGACGGAATACCAGCAAACCTCGGAGGCTCTAACTTTCTGAATCTCCCAACAAGGTCCTGATCAAAATCAGTCGTAACAGCACCCTCTGTCACGACCCAACCGGAAGGCCATGACGGGCACCCGAAGTTAACTCATCGAGCACCACAATACGTACATGCATCTCATATCCATACTTGAGTGGGTCATAATGCTAACTATTAAATTCCATAAACTGTAAGGGACACAAGCCCAAAAGATATATACAATATCAAGCTGATCTCAAGTACTCGAGCAAACAAGGCCCTTTGAAATAATGATACAACATAAGACGGATCGAGAAGGTCACCAGACATCTAGCTGTACATATTTGTCTACGAGCCTCTACTGGAATCATAACATAATAAGGACGGGACAGGACCCCACCGTACCTATTCATACATAAAACCATATCAACTGACTGTGACTCTGAAATAAGTGGAGTGCTCCTGTATCAACGCTGAGATGGCAGCCTATGAATCTGAACCGTCTCCTTATCTACCTGTGGGTATGAACGCAGCGTCCACAAAAAAAAGGACGTCAGTACAAATAATGTACCAAGTATGTAAGGCAGGAGTAACAACATAATAAATGTATGAAGATATCATAAAGTAAGAAACTCAATATGTATCTCTGTATGCCTCTTAAGCGGATATCATACATACTTAGTTTTTTTTTTTTTTTTTAAAAACCTCTTATACATACATATATATAGCATACTGCCTGGCCATATAGGCGCGGTGTCATCATAATCTCATCATCATCTCGCGTCCGGGCATCTCGCATCCGGACATCCCGCGTCCGGGATGATATCATAAGCTGCCCACTGCAGTGGTGTGCGTATCTACGAGCCTCCGATCGACTATAGCGCGGCACGGTGTGAGAAAATACACACACACACACACACACACACACACACACACACACACATATATATATATATATATATATATATATATATATATATAAAGCATGCATGAGAGCCCAAATAAAAGCTACAACTCTATCGGAGTGACGTAAGGTCGGTAACCTTCGATGTATCATTATGGAATCATCATCATCGCTATATCTCACCTTGAAAGAACAACTATCATAAGGTGAGATCAACCACAATGAATAAAATCAATAATCATGAAACAAGCTCAATAATCTCATAATGACACAAAACCATAAGCTCTGGAATCTCTAAAAGTGGGATCATTGTCACGACCCAACCAGAGATCCATGACGGGCACCCGGTGCTAACCCACTCGGCACCTCTTATCGTACATTCACATTCACATCTAGGTGAGCCACATGGCCTACGCACGATTTCAATACATCAATAATGCTAATCTCATTGGCCAACAACACATTCATATCATCATTAATAACAATGCCCATGTCCATATACACAAGCCGACGAGGCTAACAAAATAATATATAAAATATGAGCCGACAAGGCTACAAGACATCTAACCATACACAACTGTCTACGAGCCTCTGAGAAGAGTAAGTAACATCATATAGGCGGGATAGGACCCCGCCATGCCCATATGTATGTACACAAAAGAATAACACCAAAAGCTGTAGCTCCGGATGAAATGGAGCTTCTCTATGCAGTCCCTGAAAAAAAAATCTATGGATCAAGCCTGTCTCCCTGTCCACCTGCGGGCATGACGCAGCGTCCACAAACAAAAAGACGTTAGTACGAATAATGTACTGAGTATGTAAAGCATAATCAACATCATAGTAGGAGCATAAGAGATAGCATAAGAATTAGCATGAGAAATAGCATAAGATGGAAGAATCAGGAGGTAGTAGAGCCATTTATACCTCTAGTGGCCATCATTATATTTAATTACTTGTCTCTCATAGGGACCTTCCATTTCTAATGCTTACTCATGTATATGTGTGTGTGTGTGTGTGTGTATATTTGTATCATACCCGACCATGAAGGTTCGGTGTTTCACATACCCAGCCATGACAAGGTTCGATGTTATACATACCTAATCCTACCAAGGCTCAGTGTTATCCGTACCCCACTTCAGTGGTGTGCGTGCAATAGGTATCATACCCGGCCATATAAGCTCAGTGTTACATAATAGTCGTACATACTTAGACACGTATACATAAGCATCCATAAGTATCATCAACATCATTACCATCATCGTTTTCGTTACATCTATCCTTAGAGGATCAACTATCATATAAGGGAAGCAATAGAATCGTGAAAGTATCGAGGATCATGAGCTTTAGTAACTTTAGAGATAGAGTCATTTGGCGGACATTATGGAACTCATGAAAGGGTATATAGTAAAGGAACCATGCCTTAATGAAAGAAGGGTTAGCCGTACATATCTTTTTGTCTTCTTAACTACTTACGTTCACCATCGAAGCTTGAACAATCTACATTTAGAAGGATTCATACCATAGTTAAGCCTTAATGATACTCTTAAATTCAAACTAGAATAATTCATAATCTAATGAAAATTGGGCAGCATTTCCCCTATTTCGTCAACTTCCACCATATTACAAAACAACTCCTAAACATCTATAATAACATCCACAATATCATAGTCAAGTAATCACATTCCATTAAGCCTTCAAAATCCATCGTTATGTTCAACTTATACTAACAACTTCACACCCAACCTTAGCACATTTTCATACAATGCTTCCTTATCACTATTACTACCTTCCATAACAAGATTATATCCACATTATACTAAGAATCATGACTCAAGTTAGCTTACTACTCAAAAACATCATAAAAGTTACATTTAGCTCTCATTTTCTACTTCTCCTGCTACCCAAGTTTTTCAACAACCAAGCATTCATGATAACATGAAATAAGAATGAAAACTAACCTTTTATCTCATGGGAATGAGCTTTGGAGCAGCTATCAAATTATGTGAAAACCCTAGCTTCAATACTTAAGAATTTCTTGTAGCCTACTAACCCTAGCAAGACTTCTAACACATGGGTACCTTGATTCTTGCCTCTTGATCTTTGTTTTCTCTTGGATTGGAGTGACATGCTTGGAGAAGGGTTTGGAGCTCTCAAGACTTGTGAAAATATGAAAAATGAAATAAAAGAACAAAGGCCATCTATTTATACAAAAAAAATAAAACTCAGCCTGATGGACTTATACGGACCACTTATATCGTCCGTATAATATTTTATGGTCCGTATAAGTTGACCGTATAACACCTCCATGGAAAAGTCCCTTTCTGTAAAGGTCAAGTTATACGGACCCCCCTTATACGGACCGTATAAAGTTATACGGACCGTCTAAGTGGTCATATAACTCCAGTTATCCAAAACTTTCTCTCGTTGATTCGTTTGACTTTCAATCCTCGTGGAACCTTCTTGGCACTTACATAATACTTCATTAACCATACAATAGGCCCTATAGCAGCCCCTCAAGACATTACCAAATAAATGTTATCTCAATTATAGCAAAAACCTTTTCGAACACGACTTATATTTCACTTCCTTCAACAAACTAAGGCTCATATACTCATACAACTTCAAAATCTTATGGTACACACTTTAAGCTATCTAATACTTCCCTTAATATCCTAAGGATTTCATAATCACCTTAAGCTCACATTAGCCTATCCACAAGGCAACAAATCCAAAATTTTTGAGGTGTAACAATCATCCTCATCATCATAAAAAACATTTATCTTTCATATCATAAAGACCTTGAGTATCATGAATTGCTAGCATTTTTAGGAGTAAGGGTATTATGGAAATCATGTATTAGTTCATAAAAAGAGAATCATGCCTTTGAAAAGAAAGGGACAGCCTTAACATACCTTTGCGTCTTCTTACTCACTTAACGCCTATCTTCCGGAGTTCACAAATCTACATTCAAGACCATTTACCACATAATTAGGTTAAGGAAAAACTCATAATCCAAGTTTAAACTAGTTCTTAAGTTAACGGAATTCGGGCAGCATTTCCCCTATAATTTCCATTCCAAACCAACTCCAAATCAAGCCCAAACATCAATACCAACATCAACAACAACATAATCAAGAACTACAAGCCAAAGCATAAGTAAATCCATCCCAAAACTTCCTTCAAATCAGACCCCAAGCCAACAACACCGACATGCCAATATGTAATCTTTATATCACAATTTTCTTAACTTAAAATTATTAAAATCCTTCAAGAACCATTTAATATCAAAGCTTAGATGGAAAACATACCTTAACATACCTTATATAGTCTAAAACCTCAACCACGTCACTTTGCTTTAAGGCCACAAGACCACCAATGCAATAGAAACACAATCTACTATCTTGTTCTAACTAGCCTAGGGTTTTACGGGCTCAAATCTTACTTGGATGATAGAGGGAATTAGGAAAAAGGGTTGAGAGGAGTATTAGGACATTTAGGGTCTGTTGGTGTGTGAAATAATGAAGGATAAAATGAAATGGATCAATATATGACATTCCAGAAAATTCTCCACCGCCTCACTATTGACGGACCGTCAATGTACATCGATGGACTGTCGATCTTCGACGGTTCATAACTCCCACCGTCGATGCGCAAATGCAGTTCTTCCAATTGCATTGGAAAGTAGACTCGCTGAACTTATGAATGCATAAGTTATGGGTTCCGTAATTTCTCATATTCTTGGAGATATGCCTCTCTAAATTTGACCCAAAATTTCTATTCGGAATTCTGCCAAATTTTCCCAAAGTTTCAACAAACTTAATTTCTTTGATTCGCTTAACATCTAACCTTCCCAATACTTACTAAGCATGATACCTAGCTCTCATGTATGAAGAATGAGCATGTATAATTCCTTATGACCTTGACGACAACCTTGGCTTTTAAATCTTCATCAACTAACTCACGACGAAACTTTACGTACAAAAGTATGGGGTGTAACACACTCCACGGGCCTAATATCATCACCAGGAACACGTATCGCATCAATGCAAGGAGCCATAGTTACGACGGGATGTCTTTGCCGACGTAGGTCCCTGCTCAGGGGTCTGCGCCCCAACTCTGGTCTGTGAACCCCCCGCCGAGAGTAGTAACACCGGCTGCCGCCTGCTGGGCATCTAGGTAAAGTAGAATCTTAGCCATAGTGTCATGCACGACCTGATCAGAAGTGACCTCAAGCTGTGTTCGTGTTGGGGCCACACCATCCTCTGCGGCTTGGCCTCTATCCGGCTGATACTCGGGCTCGGGAAAAGGAAACCTCTCTCGCCGCTGTCCCACCACAGGATCCCTGCCCATGGATGGGGAAGCCCCGCCGCTTTTTGCTCTACAACGCCCCTAGCTATCGCTCGCCCTCAGGTGCCAGCCGTAGTTGCGGGCTCTGGCACCTGACCTCGGGCCATAGCTCGAGTCTTCACCATCTGTGAGAGAAGAGGTAAAAGTCAGATACCAATTGCAATAAAGTAGAATGAAGGAATGAAAGAAGGTGATATTTTCTAAATGTCCTATAACCTCTTGCAGATAAATACGGAGCTCATCGTACCGATCCATGAGACTCTACTAGACACGCTGTTGTTGTTACACCTCAAAAAAATTTCATGTCATTGCACAGTAAATATACTAACGCAGGGTGAGGCATATATAATGTTTCTACAAGTAAGAAGTAGTACTTAACGGTTCCCATTAAGATTCCAAAGACGTTTGAGGCAAGAGAAGAAAGTTCGATGAAGAATGTTAAGCATAAGTCGTGTTTTGAAAAAGGGTTTGCAAAGTACCGAGTTAATGTTGATATAATAATGTCTTGAGAAAAAGTTATAACACTCCTTAGATTGCTAATGAAGAGTTAAACAAGTGTTAAGGAGGTTCCATAAGGATCGGAGGTCAAACGAAACGACGAGAGCAACTTCGAAAAACTGGGAGGTATACGGCCAACTTATACGGCCCGTATAATTTATACGGTCCGTATAAGGGATCGTATAACCTGTACAGAGAAGGCCCCTCCACTGGAAGCATTATACGGCCACATATACAGACCGTATAAGTTATACGGAGCGCATGTGTGTCCGTATAATGCCGTCGGGACAGATTTTAAAATTTATATAAGGAGGCCCAAGTTCATTTCTTTCATTTCCCATCTTTCTCTTCAACACTCTCCACACCTCTAGAACTTTCCACACCCTTTATTTACAAGAATCCAAGGCAAATCAAGGATCAACTTCATCAATCTAAGGAAATCAAGAGTAAGGAAGCTTTCTAGGGTTGCTAGAAGTCAAGAATCCCTTGAAAACTGAAGCTAGGGTTTTCTCCAGTGAAGTATTTTCATCCAAAGACCATCCCCACATTATCAAAGGTAAGTTTTATGATCATTTCATGCTATTTAGGACATTGAGGGGTTGAAAGACTTGGATTATGGAAGAAAATAGAATATGGAGCTCAAATGTGAAAATCATGGTATTCTTGAATAGTAGTTGACATGAACCATGACTCTTGATGTATTATGAGTAAACTCTTATTGTAAACGATGCAAATGATGTTAAGGAAGTATAATATAAGAACGAATACGATATTGTGTGATGATTTTGGTTATGGATGATTTGAAATGGAATTAGGAGAATTGAACAATGTATAGTTTGATGAAGATTGTTGATCATGATATTATGAATGTTATTATTGATGTTTGGGAGTTGTTATATCATATGGAGGAAGTTGTAGAAACAAAGGAAATGCTGCCCAATTTTCGTTAGCTTTAGCTTAAGCTTAAGTATGTTTCTGGTTATCTAATTTTAGTACGAACTCTCTTGAATGTAGAAACACGAATATTGGAGGGAAACGTTCAATTGATAAAGTTAGCGAAACGTAAAGGTATGTAAGTCTAGTCCCTTCTTTTCTAAGGCATGATTCCTATGATAGGACATCCTTTATCTTTCCATGACCCTCTTACATTCCGAAAAATATGAGTCAATGTTTATAAAGAGCTTCTTATGAGATAAAGATAAGAGATATGTCATTTATATGATAATGATGATGATGAGTCTAAGTCTAAAGATCCTAAAGAATATGATATGATATTTCCATGAAGTTAATGATTCTTATACGATTTTTTTGATGTTATTCATTATTGCTAGACCCACCTTATAATGCTAGTTCCTTCAAGGTGAGGCATGATGATTATGATTTCTCCATAATGAAATCGGGGGCTCTCGACCTTACGTCACTCCGATAGAGTTATAGTTTGTCTTTAAGTTCTTATGCATACTTTATGAGATGTATATGATGATGAGATTACACCGTGCCTATATGGCCGGGCATGACACCGCGAAGGCGGGCTGCATACGATTACACCGTACCTAGATGGCCGGACATGTCACTGCTAATGTGGGCTGCTTATGATTACACCATGCCTAGAAGGCCGGACATGACACCACTAGTGGGCGGCGTACGATGGTTACCCGGACGCGGGTTAACGATGATGGTATATGTGATATGCATAACATATGTTTTCTTTAAAAGGTTAAGTAGGTTATATCTTCGCCTTATGTTTTATGATTTCTTTATAATGCTAGTATCGTTCATGCCTTAAATACTGAGTACAATGTTCATACTGACGTCCTTTCTTTTTGGACGCTGTGTTCATGCCCACAGGTAGACAGGGAGACGGTGCAGATCCGTAGGAGCTTATCAGCGGATTCACAGGAGCAGTCCACTATTCCAGAGGTGCTACTTATGATCATATACTTTTGTGTATATATATTTTGGGCACGACGGGGTCCTGTCCCGTCCTTATGTCTAGTACTCTAGTAGAGGCTCGAAGATACGCACATGTGGGTAGTAGATGTCCCATGATATCTACATTGTACTTCGTATATCATTTTTGCAGCCATGAGGGCTTATGTATATAGATATGTGTTGCTTTGGAGAATTATATATGTTCAGGTTGAGTATGATGATTAGCCTGATGTGAGGTGCTCGGTAGTTAGCTCCGGTACCCATCATGGCCCCCTAGTCGGGTCGTGAAAGTTGTATTATAGACCGGGTAACCTAGGGCTTTGATACCAACTTTGTCGCGGCCTATTTTGCCTAAGCCATGCGGGCACTTACCTTCCCACCTCGGTGAGTGAACCCTCAATCCATCAATTATAAATACATAAATAATGAAACTAAGCAACAAAATAGAATAACTACATAAGTCTCACGATATAAATATATAAGTAGTAGAATAGTGCGAAATAATCATAGCACCCCCAGGGTCTAGTCTGAGTAATACAAGAGCATCTAAAAAGGGGAATAATACAAGTATAGAATAATAATACATAAGTGTCTATGTCTCTGAATAGAATAGGACATAAAGATAGAGAAGTCTTCAAGGCAGCGAACGACCATGCTCACCTTAAAGACTCGAAGATAATGTTGAAACGACTATCAGCCACGCATCACGGAAGTGGGTCCAACCTAGTACTCTGCATTCATAAAAGAATGCAGCAAGTGCAGGTCAATACAAATTAACGGTACTGGTAGGCATTATCGGCCGATTAAGCATAGCTAACACAATCCAGAAAATAAAGAAGATTAGCAGATAAATCAACGAGTATAAGTCAATTGTGATTGAATCCAAGTACACGTCATCGCCTAAGTTAAGCATCTAATCCCAAATGTGCAAAGTCCGCATATATCAAGTCCGAATATATCGAGTCCTAATCCAACATCACAAGTACAACACCAAACATCTCAAAATCAATGAATAATGCAATGCAATAGTGTATGAACGCAATGCAATGTCATGCAATGAACGCAATGCAATATCATGCAAATGATGTGTACAGGCGAAAATATCGATGTCTCGGTAGCACAACCTAGTGTGACTCGTGAAGTCTAAGTGCCACCCATCCCGGATCTTTGCCCAACAAACAGACGGAACCCTAGATCTTTGCCCGTGGGGTTCTCACCGGCACTACCCTAGGGGACCCGTAGAGTCCATGCACTCACTCAATTGCCGATTCCGGAACTAACATTGGACATTGACGATCTCACGTCGCTCAAGTAAAAACGAGCCCAGTTCATCGAAGTATTTCATCAAGTATCATCAGTATCTCACCAGTGTATCATGAAAATGAGAGTGCGTGCAATGCATGGATCAACATCAATAATCATGCTCAATATCACAAGTACCAACGATTGGTACGCCAATTATATATCTGAATCACAATACCAACAGTGGGTATGCCAAAAGTATAACCGAGTCACAAGTGCCAACAGTGGGTATGCCAACAATATCAAAATCAAGATGATAAAACAAAATCCAATATCTATCAACAACTCATGGCATCACGCCAGCACAATAAAATAATCAAATCACAACACAACGGGGTGGCTAGTCCCAACACACAACAGGGCCCATCTTAAGGCAATATCCAACCCAACTTCATACCTGAAGGTTCAAATGTTATCTCCAACAATATAATCTAAATATGCGCTTCGCTATAAGAAGTATCACCAAGGGTAAGCCATAACCTATCTAGATGGCCGAACCGCAACACCAGCAAATCACTCCTTAGCTTTCCCGTTCCACTGAGCCTCAGAACCAAAGTAGTCTAGACATATTCAAAATCTAGATTAGAAATCATGAAGAATGATACTAATATTGCCACTCTTCAACTTAGGTCAATTTTAACCCTAGAAATTTGGAAAACGGGCCCACAAAGGCAAAATGGGAAATTCAGAAGCAAGATATCAAAATAAGTACTAGGTGATCACAATCGAACCACTAATTGCTAAATTAACCCATGAATTTACCCAATTTCGAATTTGAAGCAAAACCCCTAATTTGGGTATAAACCCTAACTCTTCGATTCTGAAATTCAACACTATGATTAACAAGCTTAGATTCATCAAATCTAACATAAACACCACCATTTTCATCATTAATAAGCCCAGGAAAATAGTTCATCGAAACCCACTTTCATTTTCCATTACTAAGAGATTATTAAAGGAAAGAGGGGGAATCTATGATGATGATAAGGATCAATGAAATAGAAAAGGGATAGCAAAATTTACCTCCAAGAATATTCCCAAAATATCTCCAAGAACAGTTCCCAAAAGCTTTAATTTCGAAATGGAAATAAATAAGGGTCTAAAGGATTTTAACACCCGCTTTAGCGGCACTGGGACCGCCCCAGCGGAGGCGCTTCAACGGTCACACAACCGCTCCAGTGGTCAAGGCAAAAACCATTGGACCACTTCAGAGGCAGGACTACCGCTCCAGCGGTACCGCTGCCGCAGTGCTGGTGCCGCCAAAGCGGGCACCAGACACCAGAAACTTACCCAAGCTTCACCATTTGATCCAATTTTCTGACTAATTCCCGAGGCCATCTGCTCACATACCATACACTTAGACACACATAAAAACACGCCAAAAACGAGCCCGTGGCCTCGGAATTTCCAACAGAGGCCTCGTTGACCTAGTCAACCACCGATGCCTTAATTCCAATTTCCTAACCCAAGTCTCAGAATGCATTCGGGAATCGAGCCAAATATACAAACAAGTTTTAAACGACCATCCAGACCTCTCGGAATTGAAGAAATTCCGAAAAAGGTCCGTTTGCCCAAAAGTCAACTTTGGGTCAACCATTTTTCACTTTAAGCCTATATTTTCCAAAAGTTATCCGAATTCGGTCTAGACACCTTGGGAAGCGTGCCACCGGTCCCCTCAAGTCAAAATGGGCCAATCAATGTTCGGGAAAGGGCGAAAATACCGAAAATACTATAATGACCAAACGGGTCATTACAATTTCTCTTCAATTTTTACATGAAGAGAAATCAAGATTGTGCACTTTCCAACTACTAAATAAACCAAAAAATCACAACGCCAAAATTTCAAAAACTTATCTTCAAAGATAGCTAATTATAGGTAATGAACTTCTTCTTTAAGATGAATTAAAGCTTCAAACAAAAATACAGAATACATATAAGAGAAAATGGCATTGAGAACTAGAGAGGAGTTGAAAGTATCAAACTTTCTGTGAGCTTTGGACCCTGAAAACAAGAAACCACTTGAAAACAAGTTGTGGGTCTTACAATTCTTCCATTCTTAGAGGGTCTTTTGAGTAAATAAGGAAGACCAAAGAAGGGTTTTCTAGAAATTGCTGGATTTGAAGAGAGAGCCAATACCATTTTAGGTGAAAAAACTATACCTATGTTCTCCATCACCTTTAAACCAATAACTAGTTGTACCGTACCGACAAAGAATTAAAATCTAAGAAACATATGCATTTAAAATTCATCAAAAATCTAAAAATTTGGAGTTTGACATAAGAATTCTTCAATTTTAGGTTGTTTCATAAATTTCTGTCTCTTAATGACAATATAATGCTTGAATTGACGAAAATTTTTGTCCAAATTTTCAGCAAAAAGATATTCAATAGGTTTCCTTTTGAAATTATGACCATAACTAATGGGCACATTTAAATACATTTTTTTCTTTAATTAGATATTCGTACTTGAAATTTACTATGTGCATGATATTAATGATGATTACAATAAATATTTAATATTTTATTTTTAAACATTATATATTTCTTACAAAATATTATTTCATAATATTTAAGTATTGTTGTTATGGAGACGTAATTGTACAAAGAGTATAGCGCTAAAATGAATGTTATCGTTGTAATAGGTAGAATGTTGTTATAGATAACTAAAATATAACATGAAAAATTGGTTCTGGAGAAAATCAAGTCCTGATAATGAAATGTTGTTATAACTAGGTTTGACTGTATTGGGTTGCCCATAATCATGTCATCACTGCCTCTAATTGTCACGACCTATTTTTTTCACCTCGGTAAGCGAACCCTCAACCCAACTATAAGTAAGTACATAAATAATTAAATCAAGCATTCGGAATAGAATAATTACGGAAGTCTCACAATATTATATAATAGAAATAGTGCAGAATAAGGAAAATACCCCCAGGGTCTAGTCTAAGTCATACAAGAGCATCTAAATGAAATAATATAAGTCTGGAATATAATAATACATCAATCTGTCTATGTCTCAGAGTAGAAAAGTAAGACATAATAATAAGAGTAGTCTTCAAGGCGGCGAACGACTCGTGCTCACCCTGGAAACTTGATGCTAATGCTGAACGTGATTATCAGCCATGGGCGGAAGAAGACCCAACCTGATACTCTACATTTATAAAAGAATGTAGCAAGTGCAGATCAGTATAAAACCACAGTACTAGTAGGTATCATAGGCCGACTAAGTATAGCTAACATAATTCAGACAATAAAGTAAGATAGGCAGATAAATTAACAAATATAAGTCAAACATAATCAAAACCAAGTACACGTCATCGCCTAAGTAGAGCACCTAATCCCAAATGTGCCAAGCCTCAATATGTCCAATCTGAATCCAACATCAAAAGTAAAAACACCAAATCATCTAAATATAAGCCGTGAATGCAACACAATAATGTATGAATGCAATGCAATGTCATGCAAATGCTGTGTACACATGCACTTCGGACGGAAATATTGACGTCTCGGTAGCACAACCCAAGGTGACTCGGAAGTCTAAGTGTCATTCGTCCCAGATCTTTGCCCAACAAACAGACGAGATCTGGATCTTTGCCCACGAGGGTTCGCACTGGCACCACCCTGGGGGACCTGCGGAGTCCATGCACTCACTCAATCCACAATTCGGGAACTAACATTGGATATCGAACTCTCACGTCAGTCTCATTTAAAAAACCAAGCCCGACTCATCATAATGTTTCATTAAGTACCAACAATGTATCAACAGTATATCATGAGAGTGCGTGCAATGCATGTATCAACATCAATAATCAGATCAATATCACAAGTACCAACAAAGGGGTACACCAACAATATATTAGTGTCACAAGTACCAACAATATAATGAAAAAATACACAAGTCGTATAGAACTCTATCCTCGTATCAATGTCAACCCGTAACATACTACAATATCAAAATCTAGAAGGAACAACATATTCCAATATCTACTAACAGCACGTGGCATCAAGCCAACACAATAAAACAATCAAGTCACAACACAACGGGGTGGCTAGCCCCAATCACGCAACAGGGCCCAACCTAAGATAATATCTAACCTAACTTCATACCTGAAGGTTTACATGTTTTCTCTGATAATATCATCTAAATATATGCTTTGCTACACGAAGTCTCACTAAGGGTAAGCCATAACCTACCTGGATGGCTGAATAGCAAACACCGACAATCACTTTTTTGCCTTGCCCTTCCGCTGAGCCTCAAGTTCAAAGAAGTCTATGCATATTCGAAATCTAGATTAGAAATCATGAAAATTGATACTAATATTGCTATCATTCAATTTAGGTCAATTTCAACCCTAGAATTTGGGAAAACGGGGCCCACAAGGTCAAAAAGGAAAATTCGGGAGTAAATTATCAAAGTAAGCACTAGGTAATCATAACCCAACAACTAATTGCTAAATTAACTTAAGGATTCACCTAATTTTGAATTTCAAGTAAAACCCTCAATTTTGGGTATAAACCCTAACTCTTAGATTCAAGAATTCAACACTAATAGTGGAGTGAGTATATATGATCAACAACCTTAAATTCATCAAAATCTAGCACAAACTCTATCAATTTCATCATTAATAAGCCTAGATATAAAATCCGTCAAAACCCACTTTTAATCTTCCATTACTAAGGGCTAACAAGGAAAGGGAAATCCTTAAGATGGTTAGGATAAAAGAAATAGCAAGACTATTAGGAGAGCTTACCACCAAGAATCTCCTCCAATAATCTCCAAGAACAGTCCCCAAGAGCTCTATTTTTGTAATGGTATTAAATGATAGACTACTTTTAACACTTCATTAAATCAACTCACTGCCCGTCACCTGTTTTTGCGACGATATGGCCGCCCCAGCGGTGCCATGACCGCTTTAGCGATCAAGACCAAATGGCATGGACCGCTCTAGCGGCAGGGTGACCGCTCCAATAGTACCGCTGCCGCAGTGCTGGTGCCGCCAAAGCGGGCACTAGACACCAAAAATTTCACCAAGTTTCACATTTCAATATGATTTTTTGACTAATTCCCGAGGCCATCTGCTTACATACCACATACATAGACATACATAAAAACACGCTACAAACGCGCTTATGGCCTCGGAATTCCCAACGGAGGTCTCGTTGACCGAGTCAACCCCCGATACCTTAATTCCAATTTCTCAATCCAAGTCCCAAAATGCATCCGAGTGCATTAGGAACTGAACCAGATATACACACAAGTTCTAAATGATCATCTGGACCTCTCAGAATTGACGAATTTTCAAAAAAGATCCATTTACCCAAAAGTTAACTTTGAGTCAATTCTTTTTCGCTTAAAGCCCATATTTCACAAAAAGTCACTGAAATCAAATCTAGACACCTCGAGAAGCATGTCAACGGGTCCCCTCGGGTCAAAAGTGAGCTAACCAATGCTCGAAAAGGGTGAATTTTTTTTGGAAATACTATAACGACCAAACGGGTCGTTACACTAATGGTGTTGAAATAACTGATTACAGGCCATGATTCCTGTTGTCCACTTGGTATTGCATTTAGCTCATTCTAAAGGGGCCTTCTGTCATGTATGCTATTTAGTCCATTTGACGATACATATTTGACTTTTGGGTTCACTTTTTGAGCTCAGATTATATCAATAGGGGTGTCTACAGATTATGCTCAAAATAACGTTCAAACATCAAATACAATCTCAACACGATCAAAATCTATCACAATATCATCGGAATATAACCAAAACTTGCGGGCAAGTCTAAAATCATCATACGAATCTTTTGAACTTTCAAATCATGAATTCAGACTCGTTTAGTCAAATATTAAACTATTGTCATATCTTATTCTTTGTAATTACTCATTTTTAACTTAAACATCTGAATCACTCCCTAACCTCCGGGACCCGTTCAAACTATCCTACTATTCCAAAAATACCATAAGAACCTATAGGAACTTTCAGACCTCGATTTTGGATCCGCTTATCCCGAATGTTGACTTTGGTCAACTCTTATTTTATTTTAAAACCTCTAGTTTTTTGTTTTCTTCTATGACAATCATCCGATTGTTTCAGGAACCTATTTCAACTGTCCCCGCAAGTCATAATATGCATGTTAAACCTATAAGAAGTGTCATTTGGTGGAAAAGGTTTTCAAATACTCAAAAGGACCTGATAGATTGTTACATTCAAGTATCAAAGAATTTCGCAAGTTACCTCATTACTTTATATGTTTGACCCTTTGCGCATTTCTTACTTATTTTCAAATCAATTCAAATCAAATAAATGACTTTCTCCAAAGTCTCACTTACATGGTTTCAAAATAGATTTAAAGATAAGTCCCAAAATTTATTTGGGTAATTCAGGCCCAAGCTAGGCTAGTGACATTCAATGCAAATGTTTGTATAACCACTTGGTTTAACTCTCAGAATTGGGTCCAAGGTCTAAGGCGTTTCAAACCATAATCAAATTGAGTGATACTCAGATTTTATAAAAACGTTGGTCTGTTTTAAAGGTTTAAACCAAGGCCCAAAGGCATTTTAAACCCAAAATAGATTTTCAAAATTGGTTTAAGACCAAAAGCCCAAATCTTTTTAAATAAGGAATTTTTACTCATTGTAGCTTCTTTTCAGACCTAATTATTAATATTAACTACCCTTTTATTTAATTATATTTAGTAGCTAATTAACTTTTCTAAATTACAATTGATAGCTATATCAGAAATACATACTCAAATACATATATGTTTCTTTTTTCCCAATTACTACCCATTTCAGATTTTTCATTTCTCAAAACCCTAAAAAATCTCTCTCCCCTTCTCTCAACCACCACCACCACGGCCGCACCGCCCCTCTCTCTCTTCTCCCTCTCCCTCTGTGCTCACCCCTCTCTCTCTCTCTCTCTCTCTCTCTCTCTCTCTTTTCACTCTATCTGCCATCTGCATCATTACTTTCAAGGAAGAAGATGGTCAGATCGTTACTCAAACACCCGCCGATTGAGTGGCCTGAGATGGCACACGATGCAGACGACGAAGATGAAGACTCGGTGAGGAAGAAGAAGATGTAGATGGCGATGGCACAGATCTGGCCGTGTGTATTTTTGGTGGTGGAGGCGATGACACTGATTTTGAGATGGCGGCGGAGAGGATGACGTGGAGGTGGAGAGATTAGGGTTTTGGTGGTGGTGGAGAGATTAGGGTTTTTAATGGTGGTGGTGTCTCAAATTAGGGTTTTTGGTGGTGGTGGTGTCTCAGATTAGGGTTTTGGTGGTGGTGGTGTCTCAGATTAGGGTTTTGGTGGTGTCTCAGATCTGGCCGTGTGTATTTTTTGAATTTTTATGTGTATTTGTTAAACACCAAATACATTAAAAAAATCTACATCTCACAAATACATTATTTTTTAATGTATTTCTCTTTTGTATTTTTTGAGTGTATTTTTTATTGTATTTGTTAATAGCCAAACACACTGTTTTTTAATGTATTTGTCATGTATTTGAATTTTTTTGTCTTGTATCTGAATGTATTTGTTGAAATCCATTCAAATATACGAAAATTTGAATGTATTTGGCTTCATATGTAGTTGGAATGTACACAATGTATTTGAAATACATCAAAGAAATACGTCAGAAAAAGCCACTGAAATACATCAAAAACAAAAAAACAAAAAATAATCACTAAAATACATTAAAAAAAAATCACTGAAATACATAAAAAAAAGACACGGAAATACATTATAGAAAAAAAAAATATCACTGAAATACATCAAATCAAAAAGAAAATTCACTAAATACATCAAAAATAATAATATTAATATCTAATTTAATAGCTCCACCTTTAAAGGCTAAAATCAAGGATCCTGTTTTTTTTTTTTTTTGAACCATGTTCTCGTGTATTTGTTGACACGCGAAAACATACACTATTTTGATAAAATGTAGCTACAAATGGTAATATTTAAAAGGGTAGCTACAAATGGTAGGAAGCTACAATTAGGTAGTCATTTGAGTAATTTTACTTGAAGATTTTTAACTTTTTATTATAAATGACCAAGTTAAGTTAAATTATAGATTTAATTCAACGTCTAGGGCATATACACATTTTAAAGAAATAACTATTTAAAGTATCCAAATTATAAAATTAATTCATTAATTGAATTATTGGAGTAATTAAGTGTTAAATATACTACTATATACATGACCACTTTCAAAAATCTCGTTTTACAAACAAGTTGTACTCTTTAGCCTCAAAACATTTTAAACTCCGCCTGTAACTGTGTCTGCGGATTTTCTGAGATGCCTAACACCTTTCTCGGAAAATCATTCGATCTTTACCTTTTCTCTCTGGTTTTTTAATGCTTTAAGGATAAATACCTTCTTTTTTAAATGGGCTCCTAATTCTCGAAATAAATTAGTTGGTGACTCTGTTATTTTTAAAGTTAAGATATAAATACGTTTTTAAACTCGCTTGGTATAACAAGAAACCCAAAGTACGACAATAACACATTAACATATATTTGTTTTTAGTTGTTTTAATCTATTCATTACATTAAAATTAGTTTATTAGTATTGGCACATCATTGAATCAAAATTCAAAAAATTCATTCACTTGCTATTCTTTTTTAAGATAACAAAAAGCTAAAATACGAAAAGAAAAATTTGGTAATAATAACTCCTTCCTTTTCATAGGTTTTCAACCTTTTATACTATTAATGACCTAATATTTTTCTTAAGTGCTTGTATTTTACCTTATAAATACTGGATTTGAGTATAAATTGTTGATAAAAATTTAGTATGTTTATTGTTCTTTTGGAGAATCTAACCAAGAAAAATTAGTATCCTCGAGGGGATAATTGGTTTGACCTTAGATTTGATTGATTACATTTTCCAAAAATAGAAAACAATGAAAAGAGAAAAAAAGAAAAACGTGAACTGAAACACAAAACAATCACTAGAGAATCTCTTGGCTTAGGCTGCAGGAAAATAAAGAGAAATTCTAAAAATGACCAAAAATTATTATTTAAAATATATAAATTTTCATTTTACTCAAATAAAAATCATCCAAAGAGCATCATACATAAGTTTTAGGAGGTGGCGGGGGAATACAACAACGACATTGTAGGCCGATAGTACATCCACAACCTAGGTAGCCACCTAAATGATCTCTACACCAGGCCACACAATCATCATCATTGTGGCATTGAACCTCATCCGTGCTTATCTCATTCTTTGGAATGGTTTGGGTTTTCCGCTCTCAAAGATTTTCCTATCTCGTCGAAATTGCAAAGAACTAAGCAAAATAGAAAAATCAAAGTCGGTGTAGTCTTTGCCATTTCAAGAATTAAACTATGTGAGTATGAGTATATATTTTGTATATAGAATATGATAGATCTTTAAGTTTTGCCTGTATTTATAGTCTGTAAAAAGAATGCTAGCATGTTCATTATTTAAGAAGTTACCTAAAAAGGAGAAACAACCTATAGATTGGATCAAAAGCTACCTAAAAATGATAAACTGGTTTATAGAAATTTAGATTTATATGTTTTTAGAATATAAATAAAAATATTGCCTATATTTGTGCACATAAATAGGTAAGTAACTAAGTATTAGTATTACAATATGCCAACATGTGTATGTTAATGTAACTTTTTATAATGATAAGTATTAATATCACAGTATGACAACATAGGTATGTTAATGTAACTTTTTATAGTGATATTAATTAACATACTCTATATATAATCTAGATTCTTTTTTCACTTTTGGTAACTTGTTTATGGAAAGACGATTTTCAAAATGTATTATGTTTTTAATTTCCTTTGTCCTTTTAATTTCTTGTTAGTGATCTCTTTTTTCTTAAAAAAATTTAAGCAAATAATTAGGAGAATTACTTTTATTTCTTCGTTAGAAGAAGACATTATTTCAGTTTTTTTTACTGTCCATTTCATTTGGTCAGGTTGATCCTTTTTTTTTCTTTTTTCTGACGGACAGTCTGAGTAGAGAGTGGTAGCGGGTGAGGAGAGTGTGTTTATTTTTGTCACGACCCAATTTCACTAAGTCATGCGGGCACCTGCCTTTCCCACCTCGGTAGGCGAACCCTTAACTCAACAATCTCAAAGTCATAAATAAACAATAAACAAGAGGAAGAGATAAAAATTACGAAAGTCTGACGATAATCATATAGAAATGTGTGGAAGTAAGGAATTACATCAAATCCACCCAGAGTCTGATCTAACCATACAAGAGCAACTAACTAGATACTACAAGTCAGAAAGCAACAAAATACATCAAAAGTATGAATATGTCTCGGGATATGAAATAAGACATAGACAAAGGAAGAATCTCTAAGGTGGCGGACGTCCTCGTGCTCACCTAGTAGACTCTAAACGGCAACTCTCAGAACGACTGTCAGCCACGAGAAACAGAGGTCAATCTCACCTGGAATTCTGCATTCATAAAAGAATGCAGCAAGTGCGTGTCAAGTACAAACAACGATCGATAGGTATCATAGGGCCGGACTAAGACTAGTTGACATATATAAAGACAATAAGGTAAGAGAAAACAAGCAAACCACATAGTACAAGTCATGCTTCCAATAAATCGGCTCACATAATCAATCCTTGATGTAATAACTAGCCCCAAGTGAAACAAATATCCAAGTATACTAAAAACCAAGTCCCATCAAGACAATTCAACACGTAGCCCATATCAAATACAGTCCAAGAATATGACTAACTTAGTATCCAAATCATAAGCAACCATGAAGCATAATCAGACAATGCAATATGAGATATGAATGCAATACAATGCCTGTACTCTTATACACCGACAACGGAATAACTCCATGCCTCGGCAGCACAACCCATGGGGTCCCGCAAAGTCCAAGCACCGTCACACCTCACACAGCTCAGAGGACCCAATTATTTATAAGTTTCTCATTATCGGTGTTCCATATCAGCCCCTCCGCACACAGCTTAGAGGTAACTTACCATGTTCCATAATCATCAATTTTCCTTCTCATTTCCATCAATAGTGCTAGTCACACAGCATAATAAAATGATATGAAATGAATATGGAATGATGCAAGAACAAATAATGAACAATATGAAGTTCAAGTTGTGCCACACACAATGCATCAATTATGAAATGAATATGGAACGATGCAAGTACAGCAATGAATAATATCAAGTTCAATTGTGCCACACACAGCGCACACATATCGTTAACAAGTGATCCACATAGTAATCATAATGAATCTCCAATTTTAATAATAATAAGAGCCAACTATCCAAAAATGGCTATACCAATTACGAGGCATACACTAAGTACCAGTATCAATATCAAGTAATTTCATCCTTCCGATTTACTCCCAATCCAAAAACAATCCACCAATTTATACACAACGTACCAAATAGGGTCCTATGGAGTCTACAGGCCACTAGCTCGATCAAACAAGTCACAAGCAATACCAAAACCGAGGGCAACATCTAACCCAACTTTATACCGGAAGGTTTACATGAAATCTCTGACAATATCATCTAAATATACGCTTCGCTAGTCGAAGTCTCACCACAGGGATAAACCGTAACCTACCTGGAAGGCCGAACAGTAATATCACCAACAATTACGCCTTAGCCTTTTCTTTCCTTTGAGTCTCGAGATCAAGAAAGTCTAAACATATTCGAATCAAGAAATTAGAATTAAGAAGAACATCAAATGAACCCTACTTCTATTCAACACCCAAATCCCTAACCTATGGAATGGGTTTTATGAACTAAAAGGGTGAAATTAGGAATCCAAAGGTTCCAACATGAAATTAAAGCTCTAGGTGATCAATTCTCATCAATATCAAGCTAGAAGAACCAACAATTTACTCAAATTTGGATTCTAGGCAAAAATCCCAAATTTGGGTATAACCTTAAATTCACAAATTAAACCTTGGAAGTGGAAAACTCAAGTTACAATAGCTAATATCCATCAATGTCAGGCTAACCCATGCTAAATCCACCAAATAAATAAGGTTTTATCATAATAACATCATTAGAAAACAAAACCTACAAAACCCCCTCTTACTTTTACCATTTAAGAGAAATCTAGGCATGGATTATGGATTAGGAAAAGCTAATGAATTATTTAAAGGCAAGATTGATACCTTAGAGAAGAATTCAGTGAAAAACCCTCCAAAATCACCTTAACCTCAAGAACGAGTGTAGAAAATGACTTAATGTCTAAGGGTTTTAACACATTGAAAAGCCTCTGACTCAGCCAATACCACTTCTGCGGCATCGACGGCCACTCAGGCCGCCACGACAATCCACTCACAAATGATCTTAGCCGCTTCAGCAGCTAGGCAACCACTATAGCGGGCCCCAGAACTAGATTCCCTGGAATAAACACAATTTCAATCTCGAAATCCCGACTAATACCCGAGGCCATATGCTCATAAACCACATACACAGACACACATAAAAACATGCTACGAACGTACTCGTGGCCTCAATATTTCCAATAGAAGTCTTGTCGGCCAAGTCAACACCTGATACCTCAATTTTAACTTCCTAATTCAAGTCCCGAAATGCACCCGAGTGCATTGGGAACCGTACCAGCTATGTGCACAAGTTCTAAATGACCATCCGGACCTCTCAGAATCGACGAATTCCCGAAAAAGGTCTGTTTACTCAAAAGTTAATCTTGAGTCAACTTTTTTTCACTTAAAGCCAAATTTCCCAAAAACTCACCTAAGTCAAATCTGAACACCTCAGGAGGCGCGTCAACGGTCCTCTCAGGTTAAAAGTGAGCTAACAAACTAGGGAAAAGGTGAAAGAGATCCGAAAAGACTATAACGACTAAGTGGGTCGTTATAATTTTCTAAAACGAGTTCAGGTTCATGTTATTTCTCTCTTAAAAAAAGACATTACTTCATTTTTTTTTCCAGTCCATTTCATTCGGTCTGGTTGATCCATTTTTTCTGATGGACAGTCTGATAGAGTTGCGGGTAAGAAAGGTGTGTCTATTTTCTAAAATGAGTTCAGATTCGTATTGGGGCGCTCAACTACAAAAGTCATTCATCTTGTTAGGAGGATGGTGGAACAGTACAGGGAGAGGAAGAAAGAACTTCACATGGTATTCATCGACCTAGAAAAGGCATATGACAAAGTCCCAAGAGAGGTGCTATAAAGAAGCTTAGAGGCTAAAGGTGTACCGATAACATACACTAAGGCGATCAAGGATATCATGAAAGCCTAAACTTTGAACTTTGAGATGGTTTTCTTGAAAACCCTAGGTTAGAAATAAAGGATTTTACTTAGAACCCATGTGTGAATGTTAGAAACCCTTAGAATTACTTGGAATAGGCTTACCTTTGTGTAGAAGGATGAAGAGAGGAGAAGAACTGTCACGACCCAAATTTGTGAATTGTGATGGCACCTACACTGTCCCCAGGTAGGTGAACCATTCCCAAAATTGTTTAAGTCATTTACAAGAATTATGCAGAAGTAAACAATGATCTAGCTAACAGAAAATCTGGTCTGGACTAGTACAAGAGCCATTATTATATAGATACAAAGTCTAATAGGAAGTACAAATCTCAAGAATATAAATACTGTCTCAAGAATACAGAATAGACAGTTATATATACGAAGGAAGAGTCTCTGGGTTGCGGATCTAGCCAAAATCTCACCCTAAAATCTCTGTCAAGTAATCTCGGGTCACCCTCAAGGACAAGAACTAGAACCAGTAACAAACTCTGCACTCAAAGGAAGAGTACAACAAGAGTAGTATCAATACAACACAGGTACTGGTAAGCATCATAGGTCGGCTAAGATTAGTTTATGCATATAAGCACAAAATCAATCAAGATAAACAGATAGGTAAAATGGCCACTCAAGTAGCGAAAGGTCACACGACCGAATCATCGGCTAAGGTGAAGTACCTCAACACAAGTCTGTCAAGTCTCTCACTTTTCCTCAAAATAGCCACAACACGAGTACAAACACAATCCAATCAATAGATGTAAAATGAGATGATGAATATATGTAATGCAAGGAGATGAGTGTCAATGCAATGCAATGGACAATAACACAACTTGTACACACATGCTCCGGATAGAATCCTCGACGTCTTAGCAGTCATGACCCGCGGGGGACCCATAGCGTCCATGTACCTCTCACTACATCCAGAACACTTTCCCAAAGGATTATGAGACGATATCATATCATTTCATATACACCATATCACCAGGAACCATCTCGTTTTCACAAAGAATCCACCCGGAACCTTTTGCCATCGGGCTTTAAAATATTTTCTTTCATGTATGAGTGAACGAATGCAATAATGCTAAATTAATGCTAAATAATGCTAAGTCACACTAGAACTCGCCCGATGACCTCGCGAAAGGGTCAACAGGGGTAAAAGCGTCAATAGCACTATAACGACCAAACGGGTCGTTACACAAATCAAAATCAAATTGACTGATACTCAGAAGTTATAAAAACGTTGGTCTATTTTACAGGTTTAAATCAAGGCCCAAAGTCATTTTTAACCCAAAATAGATTTTCAAAATTGGTTTAAGACAAGAACCCAAATCTTTTTAAATAACTTGAAGATTTTCATCTTTTAATTATAAATGACCAAGTTAAGTTAAATTATAGATTTAATTCAAAGTCTAAGGCATATACACATTTTAAAGAAATAACCATTTTGAAAAAGTATCCAAGTTATAAAATTAATTCATTAATTGAATTAATGAAGTAATTAACTGTTAAATATACTACGATATACATGACCACTTTCAAAAATCCTGTTTTACAAACAAGTTGTACATTTTAGCCTCAGAACATTTTAAACTCCACCTGTAACCATGACTGTAGATTTTTCGAGATGCCTAACACCTTCCTCGGGAAACTATTTGATCCTCACCTTTTTCTCTGGTTTTCAAACGCTTTAAGGTTAAATACCTTCTTTTTTAAATGGGCTCCTAATTCGCGAAATAAATTAGTTGCTGACTCTGTTATTTTCAAAAGCTAAGTTATAAATATGTTTTTAACCGAGTTTAAAAATCAATTGTAACACCTGGTATAGTAAGAAATCCAAAGTACAACAACAAGACATAAACATATATTTTTTGTTAGTTGTTTTAATATATTCGTTAAATTAACATTAGTTTATTAGTAGTAGCACATCATTGAATAAAAATTCCAAAAATTCATTCACTTGCTATTCTTTTTTAAGATAACAAAAAGTTAAAATAAAAAAAGAAAAGTTTGGTAATAATAACTCCTTCCTTTTCATAGGTTTTCAACCTTTTATACTATTACTGACCTAATATTTTTCTTAAGTGCTTGTATTTTACCTTATAAATATTGAATTTGAGTATAAATTGTTGATAAAAATTTAGTATGTTTATTGTTCTTTTGGAGAATCTAACCAAGAAAAATTAGTATCCTCGAGGGGATAATTGGTTTAACCTTAACTTTGATTGATTAAATTTTCCAAAAATAGAAAACAATGAAAAGAGAAAAAAGAAAAACGTGAATTGAAACACAAAATAATCACTAGAGAATCTGTTGGCTTAGGCTACAGGAAAATAAAGAGAAATTCTAAAAATGACCAAAACTTATTATTTAAAATATATAAATTTTCATTTTACTCAAATAAAAATCATCCAAAGAGCATCATACATAAGTTTTAGGAGGTGGTGGGGGAATACAACAACGACATTGTAGGCCGATAGTACATCCACAACCTAGGTAGCCGCCTAAATGATCTCTACACCAGGCCACACAATCATCATCATTGTGGCATTGAACCTCATCCGTGCTTATCTCATTACTGGAATGGTTTGGGTTTTCCGCTCTCAAAGATTTTCCTATCTGGCTGAAATTGCAAAGAACTAAGCAAAATAGAAAAATCAAAGTCAGTGTAGTCTTTGCCATTTCAAGAATTAAACTATGTGAGTATGAGTATATATTTTTTATATAGAATATGATAGATCTTTAAGTTTTGCCTGTATTTATAGTCTGTAAAAAGAATGCTAGCATGTTCATTATTTAAGAAGTTACCTAAAAAGGAGAAACAACCTATAGATTGGATCAAAAGCTACCTAAAAATGATAAACTGCTTTATAGAAGTTTAGATTTATATGTTTTTAGAACATAAATAAAAATATTGCCTATATTTGTGTACATAAATAGGTAAGTAACTAAGTAATAGTATTACAATATGCCAACATGCATATGTTAATGTAACTTTTTATAATGATAAGTATTAATATCACAGTATGACAACATAGGTATGTTAATGTAACTTTTTATAGTGATATTAATTAACATACTCTATATATTATCTAGATTCTCTTTTCACTTTTGGCAACTTGTTTATGGAAAGACAATTTCCAAAATGTATTATGTTTTTAATTTCCTTTGTCCTTTTAATTTCTTGTTAGTCATCTCTTTTTTCTTTAAAAAATTTAAGCAAATAATTAGGAGAATTACTTTTATTTCTTCTTTAGAAGAAGACATTATTTCAGTTTTTTTTATCCAGTTCATTTCATTTGGTCTGGTTGATCCATTTTTTCTGACAGACAGTCTGAGTAGAGGGTGGTATAGTTGCGGGTGAGGAGGGTGTGTTTATTTTCTAGAATGAGTTTATGTTGGGACACTCTAGTATAAAAGCCATTCATATTGTTATGAGGATGGTGAAGCATTACATGGAGCGGAAGAAAGACCTTCACATTGTATTCATCGACCTATAAAAGGCATATGACAAAGTCGTTAGAGGTGCTATGGAGAAGCTTAGAGGCTAAAGGTGTACCGATAGCGTACAATAGGGCCATCAAGGATATGTACAATGGAGCTAAGATGTTACACCTTGTGTCTTTCGTGTCGCTTGCATCGTGAATAAACTAATGTAAGATGGAGAGGTCGTGGAACCCCTATAAGGTTAAGGAATGTTTTAAACAAGTGTTAAGTATGTATCATAAGATTTCGAGGTCAAAGGAATCAAAGAGAATACGTTTCGTTAAAAGTCAAAAATTGTTGGGATATTTTACGGTCAGTGAAATAGAAATACGAACCGTAAATGTGAAGGCCCCACCGTAAAAGTGAAACAGAAACTTCAAATTTTTGGACAGAATTATCGCAAATTAGAAATACAGTCCATATTTCCCACCGTAAAAGTTTGGCAGTGGCTGACTTTAAATGTTTTAAATTTGTTGGGAATGTCATTTTTCACCCAAAACTCAATTCATTACACTCTTAAAGGTTCCCTAAGGCTTCTCCAAGGTCCAAGAGCTCATACCAAGTAAATCAACTCAAATCCAACCTTAAAGTGTTGTAAATCACAAGAAAGTGCTTGTATGATGTTGTTGTGGTGTTGAGGGTTATTCCAGGTGAAAGAAGGCTTGTGAATAAGGTTGTTCTTGCTATATTAGGTAAGTCTAATCCTTCTTTACTTGTGCTTAAGATTATCTAAGTATATCTAAATGATTTGGAGAAGAAATAGTCATAGAACATTTGAATGTTGTCTATATTATGGTTGTTGAGTTGCATGGACTGGTTCTTGTTAATTTATGATGGGTATATGGTTGGAAACCATTTTATTATGCTAGTTGTTATGCTGGTTGAGTTGTTATGCTGAAGTAAAGGCTTAGTAAGGGTGAAGGGGTTGGAAAAAGGGTTCCAAATCTAGCTTGTCGCTCGTCATGTTAAACAGTAGTTCTGTTAATGATGTTATGTATTGGTGTAAATTGAAGTACAATACGGGTTGCTTAGGTTGTGTTGTGGGAAACGGATTGGATAAGGTATGTTAAGGTACTTTCTACCCTTTTTTGGCATGATTCCAAACGAACGAAACGTAAATGTAAACGAACGATACTCAAAATGGCTCCTCTCTCAATAGTTATAGAAGCATATGTCATTGCTTTCATGGTGTGATTCTAATTCGTATTTCATTGATCTTGGTTTATCAGAGGTGCACCGACCTTACATTACTTTGATAGGCTTAAAATGTTTTTGTATCACTTGTATGCATACATATGCATAATATTATGACGATGATGCCCACGCGCAGGCTTGATGGTGTTATATATACGTGTGTGTGTATGTATGGCGGCGTTATATGCGCGCCACTAATCAGTTGTTATTATGATGATAATGCCCACAGAGACTTGATAGTGTTATATTCGCATATATATGTACGATGGCAATATATACACATATATACCATACTTGTGCATGTCATGGTCCTTAGTGGCATTTCTGATGTTTAGGTTGATTTCATTAGCCTTATGTTATCTTGATGCCTTACTTATGTTTTTACATGCCTTACATGCTCGGTATTTTATTCGTTCTGATGTCCCTTTGCCTGGGAGCACTGCATTTTATGCCTGCAAGTCTCGATAGACAGGTTGACCATCCTCATCAATTGGCTACCCTGCTCAGTGTTAGTATTAGAGCACTCCCTTGTTTTGGAGTTGCTGTTTTGTTTTGGTATGATTTTATACACATTACTGGTATGGCAGGGCCCTATCTCGACCTTATAACATTTATGTACTCTCTTAGAGTCTTGTAGATAGATGTCCGGTGTATAGATGTTTTGTACGGCCTTGTCAACCTATATTTTGATGTACAGATGAGCATGACGGCCTTGTCGGCCCGTACTTTCATGTCCAACTATATATGTATATCATTTTGGGTTTGATATTGTCTAGTTATCTTTCATGATTTATTATATTGTCGTATGATGGCCATTCTGGACCCCTTATGTATGTTAGTATGGTCATTGGTATACGTTATGTTAGTGCTTGACAAGTAAGGCTCGGGTGCTAGTCGTGCCCCTCTAATTGGGGTGTGACAACCTTGGTATCAGAGCAGGTCTATCGTAGAAAGTTTACAAGTCGTGTCTAGTATGAGTCCTGTCTAGTAGAGTCTTGTTTATGGGTGTGTTGTGCACCACAAATATAAATAAGAGGCTACGGGACATTAGGATGGCTATCTTTTCTTATGTTCTAGATTGTGCAATAAAGTTGAATAGTAAGAATTCACTTTCTAATATTGTGTTTCTAATTACAATGATGCCTACGACTATGAGAAAGAAATTAGCGAGTAATAGCTCAGATATGGCTGCGGGAGAGGGTACCATTCAGGTGTCACTCGCTAATGTGGGCTAGAGTGAGTCGCAGAGGGAGGCCCCATCTTGGACTTTCCAGACTCCGCCTACTCCAAAAGAGCTCCTAGAGATTTCAGTACCCCCAGTTCCTCTACCTGATGCACCCGATCACGATATGGGAGATGCAGTGCGATTGTTGACTCGATTAGTGGCCGCTCAGACCCAGCGTCAGTGTGCGGGTGTTATATTTGCTCAGAGGGAAGTTAGTGTAGGGTTTGAGATTTTATTATCCTAAATCCTGTAGTATTTACAGCATTTGAGTCGGACAAGGACCCACAAAATTTTATAAATTGGATGCAGAGGACGTTAAGGGTGATGCATGCTTCTGACACCGAGACAGTAGAGTTGGCCTCTCATAGATTGCGGGATATTGTTGTTTAGTGGTATGAGACTTGGGAGCTATCCAGAGGGCCGAGCCGAACCTCCGGTTGAGATGGAAGGATTTCGTAGGCATTGCTCCACTATTTACTAGTGGAGACACGACGGGCCTGAGTTGACAGGTTTTAGCTCTGTGGCAAGAAAGCATGAGCAAACAAGAGTGTAGTCTTCGATTTGATTCTCTAGCTAGGTATGCTCCCTTGATTGTGGCTGAGATGAGTGACCGGGTAAATCGGTTTGTGATTGGGTTATAACCGCACTTAATTAATAAGTACATGACGTCCTCATTACATGAGGATATAGATATTTCCCATATTAAATCATATGCTTAGGATTTAGAGGAGCGCAAGCAACAACAGCTGGCCTATTGAAATTGTGATTGGGGTCATAGTAAGAGGGATAGATCTACATGTTCCTTTGCTGAGTCTCGGGGAGGCCACAACCACAATTTCTTAGGTGCCCAGTATATCTAACGGCTAGTGCACCCTCGCAGTTTTTGAGATCGAGATTGGATCGATATACTTATTCCAGACCAGGTCAGAGTTCTCAAGCTCTGAGTTCTCAGTATAGAGGGGAGTTTAGTCAAATGAGGCTGCCTTTACCAAGATTTGACCAGTGTGGCAAGACGTATGTCAGGACGTGTCGTAACGGTTCAGATGTATGTTGTACTTGTGGTTATCCTGGTCATATTATGCGAGAGTGCTCGATAAGGAGTAGAGGTGGCATGGCTGCCCGACTGGGTCCGTAGCTATTTTTCGTCATCAGTACGCCCTCCTAGGCAAGGTTTTCAAATGTGAGCAGGTAGGGGTAGAGGTAGAATTGGAGCATCTAACTCGAGGTCATCAGAACCGCATAGATGCACTGGCTAGTCAGTAGAATTTAGAGTCATCGCAGGGTAGAGCGCTGAGGCAGAGTCACATTTGCGGAACTTGTTCTGCAGAGGAGGACCAGTCTTCAACCTTCGAGACCGTAAAAATTTCCCAAACTTTTCCCATGATTTGGACCCAAAATTAGTGTTTCTACTCCTAGATCATCTATCATTCAGGCATGCATGGCTATTAGATTTCAAATAAAAAATGATTTCAAGCAACAAAGACCCCAAAATTCTAGAGATTTTACCCCCAACTACCATGAACACCCACCCTATAATTATTCAAGTTTTCAACCCAATCTCGAGGAATTCTAGTGCATTACACAGTGATGAACACATTACAACGCTAAATAAGGATCAAGTCTACAAATTTTTCAACCACCCACCCACAAAACCCACATCATAAAATTTCTATTTCTGTCCAAAATTCTCAATATTTAGGCATGTATAAACTCAGATTTGTAAACCAAAATCATTCTAGAGCTTAAGGAGAGTGAGACTAACTTAATAACAAAGTTTTGAGAGAGTGAATATTATGGAAAATCCTCTGTGCCTTGAAGAAAATTCTGCCTATTTTTGTGCTATTCTTTGTGTTGTGATGGGTGTAGGGTAGAAGAAGGAGTGAGGTAGAGTTTTATGTGGATTGGGAGGGTGTTCAAGGATGAAACGTTTAGGGAGTGGGGAGAGATTTTAGGGTGGTAGAGTGTTGTGGGAGTGTGGGAAGTGGTAAAGTTATTTCTCTGAAACTTTTTGAATTGCCAACTTTCGCTTTAGCTGATGGTGTACGCTTCAGCGAATCTGCTTATGCAGAATAACATCCCGCCTCCGTGAGCCTCGCCTTCCCTCGACAAGCCACTTCTGCACATGATTTGATCGCATTCATGGATACACCTCATCAAAATTCCTTCGCCCCTATGGGTATTATCTCTTTAGTGACTACTGCCTGTACAGACATTCATTCGTACCGGTGAGTGCGCAATTGCGCTTAATCTTTTCGCATAAGTGGAATCTATCTAAATCTAATCCTTTGAGGAGTATTTATTCCGCCTTAGTTTGATTAAAATCCACCTCTCGACTTATGTATATTTCTTACGAGGCATATCAGACCACCAAGTCCTATTGAGTGTTCTACCACTCAAGTCTTATTTTTTTGACCGCATGGATGGGCGATGTTGCAGATTCTCTAGTACCGACTAGATGATCGAAAAGGCAAGCGTCTTACGGATATACCATAGGTTTATGAACAGGAAGAATTTGCCATCTATGCATCCCACTACCTACGGCATATGAATGATGTTTGAAATTCATGACAGTACGACCGATGACATAAAGTATTACCACGATCTTTCGAGCCGAAAATTTTCGATCACTTTCTTTCGAAGAGTTATGATGTAAGCTTATATGTTCACAGTGGATATTTGGGATTTCTCACTATGAGAGCTACTTCATAAACAGTGCCTGGAACCATTGGGTTTTGGGCATGAGATATAATGTCATTCCTGGATAATCACTCGACATGCTTGAAGAGAATTCCATGAGAGGCTATGTCTCAGATTCTTTTTTGATTCTACGTATCTCCCTTCCATTAATCATATTCGAGGATGAATGATTGTTTAATAGGTATCTGATGTAATGACCCGTTTGGACGTTATAGACCTTCCTTATTCGTTCCCAAAATACCCCTTGTTCAGGTTCGCACCGATAGTTGTTATACGTGGGATTCACGGGTAAGGTTAACCAATAGCTGAGTTGGGAATAAAATTTAAATCAACTTAGGATTTTCGGAGCAGTTTCTTTGCACCTACGATCGACAGCCCGCGCCTGCGTGCCCTCATCTGCTATGCTTCCTCCGCCCTAGCGAAAAATATCAAGTTAATTGAGCATCAGCGGACTGTTTCTCCGCAGAAGCGACGTTGCCTTTGTGAGCCTCCTTCCGCCTCCACAGGATTGCTGAAATCAGCAAACCTTTTTTATATCTTGTTTTCAAATTCGAGCCTCATTTACTCCTAACTTATTCCTAGACCTAGGAAATGGATAGAAGGCCATTTTTTATGAGGTTCTCAAGGATGTTCGTGGAAGTAAGCTCTCTAATCCTTAATGTCTTTCCTTTTTTAGGATTTTAAGGTCTCATGATAGAAATCTTGTTGGGAGGGGTGATTAATGTCTTGTAAACCCTAGGTGGGTAAATGGTGTCTTTAACTAATATCATGGTTGTTTAGGGTTGATAATTTATTTCTTATCTTGGGAAACTAGTTTCTCACTTTAATCCCTAATTTTCTTAATTGGATTTCTCAAATGGGTTAGTGTATGATTTTCTTAGAAATTGGGGGTATTGGTAACGAAAGGAAATGGAAGCTCTCTTGTGGTTACATAAATATGAAATTTAGGCTATTCATCATAGGGAACTAGCTTAAAGGAAATTTTTAATTTTTGCCCAGCTAGGGGTCGTTCTCTACAGATCTCTTAGAATGCTCTAGAGTCGTAGTATTGGAATATCCTCGACGCGTTACTTACATGTAATATTTGTTCTTTTAGACCCTGTTTATCTCAACGCTTACCGAAGAAGAAAGATGAAGTTCAAGAGGGATGTTCATGGCACCTGTTCGGCTTTGAGGTAGATTGAGACTTACTTGATCTAGACTTCGATTAGGAATTCATCTGTAGTTAGTGGATGTTGATGGAGAAAGCATGCATAGTTCTTCGGACAAGGTGTTGGGATGGATACTATTAGGTTTGTAATTATCTTCTGTGTGTGGCTTGCCACCATATTGTGATACTGAGCTTGTTGTTGTGTTTGTGATGTTGGGCTTGTCGCCCCATATTCTGACGTTGTGATGTTACTTATTAATCATGATCAGAGGTTTTGTTGAGCTTGATGTTGCTTATTGGGAATATTTTTAGCGTAGTATGTCACTTCTTTTATCCCTTATCATTCCTGGTAGGTTACCCATATTATGATCGTTTATGTACAAAACTATGATTTATGAGGGAGACTAATGTAATGATTGACAGGCGTAAGAGTTAGAAGGTCCATCTAGGCTTATGAATTGAGTAGTGAGTTGCATCGTACTTATATTCGTGGTCAAATTGGTTGTTGAATCTTGTGGTTATGGATAATTGGTTAAAGTTATTACACCTTTATGATTATCTTTGTTGAGCTTGACATTCATGCATGCATTTCATTCCGCATTCCACATAGTTACATGATGCGGTTCTAATGGAAATAATGATAAGGTGATATGGTATTGATGAAAGATCTATGGCAACAATGATAAAGTATTATGATATTCTAATGGAAATAATATGTGAATCTGTGATCCGAGGTTGTTTCTTGAGCAGACGGTATGTGTGTTCGTGATCCTATGTGACATTTCGGAGCGAGCAGTACATGGACTCCACAAGTCCCCCATGGATCATGACTATTGAGAAGTGGAGGTTTTCATCTGTAGCATGTGTGTACAGGTTGTGACATGGACATTGCATTGCATTGCATTTTACATCATTATGGTTTTCCCTTATCTTTTTCGCTCCTTAGTTGTATAATGTTTAAGTGATTGCTTGGTTGTGAGGTGGGAATCTTGGTGAGGCGAACACTTATATATCAAGGATTAGAACTTGACTTAGGATATGATTTGAGCTTAGAAAGACCCTCGTATACTATGTGTTGCGAACTGTTGTATTGATATGGGTACATCCTCATTTGATTTCCTATCATGCTAATCTGTTAACGCCTACTTGTTATATATTTTGCTAATCGTTGTCGGCCTATGACGCTTACCAGTACTTGTGTTGTACTGATACTACTCGTGTTACACCCTTTTTGGGGTGTAGAGTTAATGCAGATTGATGCCCCAGGTTCAGTAAGCTTTTAAAGATCTCACGGTGTCCACTCTAAAGCTTCCTGTTGATTTTCATTCCAAAATAGAAGTTCTACTTATTTTAATGGTATTTCATGGCAAATTGTACATCATAGAAGCTCTTGTACTAGTCCAGACCCAGTTTTGGGAGACGGTTTACTTAATGAAAGTATCTCCTTCAATTATTTTCTTCTTTTTAAATGGTGTCTGAAAGCGTCAGCTTATTGTCTTTCTTCACATGGCGTAAATTGAGTTTTGGGTTTGGGAAGGATTCGTCCACCAAGAGGGTTAGTGTGGGTGCCCGTGCGATTCTCGACTTGGGTCGTGACAGAGACCCATAAGTCCATCAGAGGTTTGTAGCTTTTTGGGCGTAGCAGATTATTACCAGTAAAGGTTTGCTACTATCTTAGAACCATAGTCGAAGTTAACACAAAAGGGGGCTAAGTTTCAGTGGTCGCGAATGCGTGTAAACGAAGTTTCCAAGAGCTAAAGAATAGATTGAGGACGACAACTGTTCTTACTCTTCCAGAAGGTACAAAAGGTTATGTGGTATATTGTGATGCTTCGGGTACAGACTTATGGTGTGTATTGATGCAGCACGGTAAAGTAATTACTTATGCTTCAAGGCAACTAACGAAGCACGAAAAGAACTATCCGACGCATGATTTAGAGTTAGCCGTTGTAGTGTACGCATTAAAGATTTGGCAGCATTATTTGTATGGTGTTCGGGTAGATTTCTTCACCGATCATAAGAGCCTTTGGTGCATATTAAACAGAAGGAGTTAAACCTGAGGCAGAGGAGATAGCTTGAATCTTGAAGGATTATGATATGGACATTCTATATCACCCCAGTAAAGCTAATGTCTAAGGGCAAGTCTATGGGCAGCAGGGTGGATGTGCAGGTTAAGAAGAAGGAGTTGACTAAAGAACGTCACCACTTAGCCAACTTGGAGTCCGACTGGTGGATTCGCATAACGGGGCGTTGTGATGCAAAATACAATAGAGTCGTCCCTTATAGCCGAAGTGAAAGAACATCAACACGAAGATCCCATTTTAGGGAGAATGAAAGAAGGTATTCAATAGAAGCAGACTACGACATTTGAGCTTGATGAAAAAAGGGTCTTAAAATATTAAGGGCGACTTTGTGTTCAAGATATAGCAGAGTTACGAGATAAGATTATGACAACGGTTCATTATTCGTGTTATTCTATCCATCCTAGAGCAATAAGGATGTAATATGACATAAAAGATTTGTATTGTGGAATGATATGACAAGAAATATTGCAGAGTTCATAGCTCAATGTCTTAATTGCTAACAAGTGAAAATAAAGCATCAGAAACCCGGTGGATTAGTGCAGAATATAAAGATTCCGATCTGAAAATGGGATATGATTAATATGGACTTCGTTACGGGTTTTCCTCATTCTTATCATAATTTTGATTCTATGTGGTTGATCGTGGATAAGTTGACAAAATCAACTCATTTCTTACTGGTAAAGGCTATATACACAGCCGAGGATTATGCAAAGTTGTATACTAAGGAGATTGTTCGATTGCATGGCATTCTGACATCTATAATATACGATAGAGGTTCTCAATTCCCAATTAAATTTTGGAGGTCCTTATAGAGGTGTTATAGCCCGTATTTCGTGTGCTCGGATATTTCGAAGAAGTCGTGGAATGTGGAAGGTAAGATCGTTTTCCAAAACTATTTTAATGTGCAAATAGGTTATTAATATTATTTAGGAATATTGTTGATATGGAATATTGAGAAAGGTTGAGGGTGAAAAAAAAAAAGGAAATTCGCAAGGTGGCATCATGGGAATAATGTGGAAAGGCTAGGGGCAAGATGGTCATTTCACAAGTGCTCAAGAAATGTCTTGAAAATGGCCATGTGGCCGAAAAAAAAAAGAAGAAAAAGAAAGGGATTAGTCATCTTTTTATTTAAAGAAATTTCAAGAAAAATGGAGGAAAATTCTAGAGAGAAAAAGAAAAAGAAAAGAAAAGTCTAGAAAAAAAGAATGAAGTGAGGGGGGCATGCCCCTCACATGCTTGCAAGGCTATATATATATACAAAGGGTGGTCATCTTTTTAAATTAAGAGAGTGGAAGAAAAAGAGAGAGCAAAAAAAAAAAAAAAAAGAGAGTAAGAGGGGTGTTCGGCCATGGAGGCCGAACATGGACCAAGAGGGAGGATCAAGAGAAAAATATTTCCTTCTAGTTATTCTACCTAATGGAAGGTCCTCTACAACATGGAGTGAGTGTTGAATCAAGAAGAAGGTTCTTTGATGTCATATACAAACTTTAGCCAAGAGAGAAGTTGAATGGAAAAGGTAAGAACCAATTTCCTTTTAAGTGTTATGAATGTTTGGTGTATGTATAGGTTGAAGAAATGGATGAAACATATGAAAATATGTGTGTTGCATGTTGGTTAATATATGTGTTGTGTTGGAGTGAAGTGATGAATTAATATCATTTAGTAATTTGATTGTTGAGTTGTGTATGTTAGTTGTAGCAGTGTATTGTGTTGCATGGATTGGTCGTGGTGATGTGTAGTGTTGCATGGAAAGAATGGATTGATCCTATGTAGAATGTGGTTTATTGTCGTAATTTATGAAAGATGAGAATTCAAGAAAATATGCATGTAGTACATGTAGCATGTTGGTTGTTATTGAAATGCCAAGAAATAAGTGAAATTAT
>NC_081351.1:50953306-51046119 GCF_029784015.1 Lycium ferocissimum
TTTTTGTTGACGATTTGGGATAGTCATACGGGGAGACCCAAAATTTTTCCCCATATCCTCAAGTTTGGTTTTCCCCTATACGCCTTTACATTCGAGGATGAATGTTCCTAAGAGGGGGAGGATGTTACATCTCGTACCTTTCGTGTCGTAAGTAAAATAACGTAAGTTGGAGAGGCCACAGATCCCTTATAAGGTTAAGGAAGGTTTTAAACAAGTGTTAAGTGTGTATCATAAGGTTTCGAGGTCAAATGAATCGAAAAGAATATGTTTCGTCAAAAGTCAGAAATTGTTGGGATGTTTTACGATCTGTAAAATAGAAATACGGATCGTAAATGTGAAGGTTCCACCATAAAAGTGAAACAGAAACTTGAAATATTTGGACAGAATTATGGACCGTAAATTAGAAATATGGTATGTATTTCCCACCGTAAAAGTTTGGCGATGGCCGACTTTAAATGTGTTAAATTCATTGGAAACATCATTTTTCATCCAAACTCAGTTCATATGCTCTCTTAAAGGTTCCCTAAGGCTTCTCAAAGGTCCAAGAGCTCATCCTAAGTAAATCAACTCAAATCCAACCTTAAATTATTGTAAATCAGAAAAAGGTGCTTGTATGATGTTGTTGTGGTGTTGAGGGTTATTCCAGGTGAAAGAAGGCGTGTGAATAAGGTGGTTCTTGTTGTATCAGGTAAGTCTAATCCTTCTTTACTTGTGCTTAAGCTTATCTAAGTATATCAAAATGATTCGGAGAAGGAGTAGTCATAAAACATTTGAATGTTGTCTATATTGTGGTTGTTGAGTTGTATTGACCAGTTCTTGTTAATTTGTGATGGGTATAAGGTTGGAAATCATTTGATTATGCTAGTTGTTATGTTACTTGAGTTTTTATGTTGAAGTAAAGGTTTAGTGAGGGTAAAGGGGTTGGAAAAAGGGTTCCAAACCGAACTTGCTGCTTGTCGTGTTAAACAATAGTTCTGTTAGTGATGTTGTGTAATGGGGACTGTGTTACGTGTCACTCTTATGCATACATATACATGATATTATGATGACGATGCCCACAGAGGCCTGATGGCATTATATATGTGTGTGTGTGTGTGTGTGTGTGTGTCGTGCGTTTATATGCGCGCCACCGATCGGGGGGCTCTGTTATTATGACGGAGACGCCACCCCCTTAACCCTACCCTCCCCACTCACCATCACCCTAACCCCCACCCTCATCCTCCATCCCCACAACCCACCAACCACCCTCACCCTACCCATAACCACCACCCACTCCCCACTCTACCCCATTCCTACAACCCACCCACCACCACCACCCAACCCTCTCACCATTCACCACCCCTACCCTACCCCAACCACCCCCCCACCACTACCCCGCACTCATGGCACCACCACCACCCCCACAACCCTCCCACCCCCCACCTACCAAAACCCCACCCCACCCACCACAACACACCTACCCCACCCACCACCACTACAAAGAATCACCACCATTACTAGCGAACATGAATGTTTCATTTTTTTATTAAATAATATTTTTATTTTATTAAATTTGTATTTATTTTTTAATATTTAGGTTTTTTGTATATTTATTATGTTTAAATAAATACATTATGCACATTCAGATGTTGAAACACAAACAATCTTAAACATTCAGTGTTCAGATCTAGAGACAACATCTTAATCATTCAGATGTGCATTTAAATTTAGACCTCTTAATCTTAATGAAAACAAAACAAATGAGGCCTAATTGAAATTTCCAACCTTTACTAGAGTTGTTTGTTACTTGCGCAAACAAATGGTTTGTTGGCATGAGTTAATATCAATGTGCTAGAAATAAAAAGGAGTAGGTGTTTCCACATTATGGCCTATCCGGTTTTAAGCAAATTAAATATATGTAATGGCAAAAGACATAAATTTATCCTTAAACTATACCCCAAAAGTCATTTTCACACTTAAACTATCTTGGCGATCCATTACACACCTAATATTTAAAAAAGTGATATTTTTTTACTCCCCGATACAATATGACCGGGTTAAGTGAGAGTGTACACACTCTCCCCATCGATGCCACGTCAAAAAATCCTCTAATTTTTAATTTTATATTTTTTTCCTTCCCCCTCCTCCCCCACCCTCCCTTTCTTCTTCATCCCTACTCCCTTTCTTATTACATAACCACCATTGTTTCCAATAAGCTTTAATATTTTCCGGTGAACTTCAATATTTTTCGGTGAGCTTTCATTTTTTCCGATCCTCTTCATTTTTCAGTCACCAAATTTGCATCTAATCTACCTATAAAATAATAATGAGCTTCAATATTTTTCGGTGAGCTTCCATTTTTTCAGATCTTCTTCATTTTCGGTCACCAAATTTGCATATAATCTATCTATAAGATAAAATGGGAAATATTGAAGAAATTTGCATCAAAAGGGAAATTTTCCTGTCACGAACTGCCCATTCAAATTGCACGGACTGCCCTTCAAATGGCAGTGAAGAAATTACCTGATCGCCCTTCAAATGGCGAAGAAGAAATGCACGCACTACCCTTCAAATGGCGGTGAAGAAATTGCACGGACGACCCTTCAATGGGCAACAATGAAGAAATTGAATCGCCCTTTGGGGGTTGGTGGGAAGGTGGAGGACAAGGGGGTGCGTGGGGTTGGGGGTGGCGGGAATGTGGAGGAGAAGGGGGAGGGGGTTGGGGGATGGTAATAAAGAAGAAGAAGTTGCAAAAAAAAAATTTATAATAATTTTTTAAAAAAAAAAATTGACCTCACTCTCTTATTATTTAAATATAAATTTTATTTATGCCACATCAACTCTGGAGGGGTAAAAAATATCACTTTTAAATATATTAGGTGTGTAATGGATCGCCAGGATAGTTTAAGTGTGAAAATGACTTTTGGGGTATAGTTTAAGGGTTAATTTATGTCTTTTGCCTATATGTAATTATCCACAAAACATAAGTTTTTTTCCTGGGTCGCCACTCCCCACAAGCTATTGCTTTATTTCAGTTTTAATTCCTGTATATATTATAGGAAATTTTACATGATTTAGATAATATCTAAGAAGCATTTATCTAAAAACCTATAATCTAAATTAATTGCTTTGAAATCTCTGAAGAGCGAAAAGAATACCTTTATTAGGAGTATTTGTACAATGGTCTTTCTATCACTATGTTAATAGAGAAATGATCTTAATATAAATATTTTATCAATATAGAATAATCGTATTAATAAAATTATTTAAACTGCTTATTGTAAATAGTAAGAATGGAAATCCAACTTTATCTAGTGTTGATGAACAATCTATTTTAAGAAAAAATAACTTTACTGAGAATAACGTATTTGAAATTTTATTTGAAAATTCCTCGGAATATTTCAGTTTTACATTAGTTCCAATATTTTTTTCTTTGTGTGTTTGTATTTTGGTAGACACATGTCAAGAAATCTCTCGAAGGGTATTGTTCTACTTGCTCCTTTTACTTGCATATCAGCTGCTGGAAGTTTCTTGCACCGTTGCCCATTTAAAAGAAGTCTCTCAACAATTTCAGAACTTTCAAGATTCTAATTAAACCTTACACCCCTTTTCTATAATATCTATATATAACCCCCTGACTCATCTCACTTAAAACAGCCAGTTGATAATACCATCTACCCCATCTCAGCATCAAACACAAAAGAAGAAGAAGTTCATCAAGATCTAAGACTATATAGGATCATGAGGCTCAGCAAATTGACATTGATTATCATTTCACTTGTCTGCATGTTGCAGGTGGCAACAATATCAGAAGGATCATCACTTTTACCATTAATCTTGGACCAAAGGGCAAGTACTCCAAGCAGTCTACTAGGTGAAAGTACATTTCTTGATCCATTCAGAGTGTTAGAACAAATACCTTTTGGACTAGAAAGCAGAGAGGAGACTCTATCAGTTGCAAAAGTGGACTGGAAAGAGACACCAGAAGGGCACGTGATAACAATAGATGTACCAGGATTGAAGAAAGAGGAGATAAAAATAGAGATTGAAGAGAATAGGGTGTTGAGAGTGAGTGGAGAGAGGAAAAAAGAAGAGGAGATAAAGAAAAGTGATGATCATTGGCATTGTGTTGAAAGGAGTTATGGAAAGTTCTGGAGGCAGTTTCGTTTGCCGGAAAATGCTGATGTTGATACATTGAAAGCGAAGCTTGAGAATGGGGTGCTAACTATTTCTTTTGCTAAGTTGTCTCCTGATAGAATTAAGGGTCCTAAAGTTGTTGCTATTGATACCAAAGAAGAGGGAAAAGACACGCCTGCTTCCGTTAAAGAAGAGCTCTAATTTGAGGGGTTTTGTTTTTTAATTATCTGGTGCTTTAACTTGGTGGGATTGTATGATTAGCTTCACTTGTAATAAAGCTTGTAAAATGGAGTAATGTGACCTATGCTTGGTCTTTTTCTACCTAGAATGTAGTGATGTGTAATGAAATAATGTAAATGTATGGAAGATCATAATATATTTGAGTGTTCTTTTTCCTTATTGGATTGATCTTTTAATCGTTAAGTTCAATTCATTGTTTTTTTTTCTTTTTTTCCAACGAATGCTTTCAGAAGCGTTCTCTCTTTACTTTTGGTACATTCTAAAAGAACTTCAGGCTGCCAACCAAGTAGTGGTCTGAGAAGATCCTTCTATTCCTCTCAAACCAGACATAATAATAGGTGGAGCTCTATTATTTTAGCTGAAACTTATTTATTTGGCTAAATATGAGAAAGCTCTTGACAAACTTTTTATAATTTATCCCGAAAAAGAAAAAATACACAATTATCAATTGCATAAAAAAAAAAAAAGTACGTAAAAAACAGTTGGAATGTAATCTCCTGAAAATATTAATTCTTAGACCTTCCATTTGAAATGACATTCAAATTGGTCCTCTAGAGTACTAAAATTACACCTGCCTAAATTTTAATTTCTAATTTGGATCTTTAGTTAACATAAAATAATCTTTGATCCTCCTTTAATTTCTTGTTCTCCAAACACTCCCCACACAAACCTTACTTCCTCCTCAAAGCTAATTTCGACAATCCATATGGTTCGTTCCATTTTCAAATCGTTCCTAAATCTTCCAATTCCAAAATCTATCACTATATTACCACCTTATTCTTCATCTTCTTGTCGTCCCCATTCAACAAGACCAAAACTTTATCTACCACTTGGCAACAAAATTCAACAAATTGGGCCACTATTTTCTCTACCAATTAAACAGCAATTTCAAGAAAGTGGGTCGTTATTTTTAGCTAAATACAGCACCAATGCATCCAACAATAGCAATGGAAGTGTTGATATGGATATTGGTGGAAGAGAATATTTGTTAATGACAGATGAAGAGTTGATGAAACAGTGTGATTTGACTACTTTTAAGGCATCAGGTCCTGGTGGACAACACCGCAACAAACGTGAATCTGCTGTGCGTTTGAAGCATAACCCAACTGGGATTATTGCTCAGGTTTTGATTTGATGCTTTGGTAAATTTATTAGGCTTAATACATAAACAACCCCTTAAATTTGTCATTAAATTTTAGGCATAATATGCAAGCGGTCCCAAACTTACCTCAAGTGACAAGTGCTACTGTCTGTAATAGTAAAACAACTCTCGCTCCACTCCAACTTACAAAATGATCATCTTGACAATTCTAAAATTTATGTGTCACGTCAACATTTGTCTTTATGTGTTCAACTTTATACAAAGTTGAATAGAAAGTTGAGGTGTCTACTTGTGCAACCAAAGTTGGCTGGCATACTTGCCAGCTGAGGCCAAATTTGGGGGCGTGTTTATGTATTATGTCTAAATTTTATTTAGATACTCAAACTACAACTTGTTCCAATTGACCGCCTAAACACATGATAAAGTGTTCTTATTAGACACTTCCAATTCAAATTTTAAAAAGGGTTTTGCGTGTGTTCTCGAGTGTCAATCACATAGATAAGTTATCTACTAAAAATAAGTAAGCTCCTTTAATTTTACGCATTAGCCTCCAATTGAGGTTGATGTGTATAATAGGGGATTGCATATTTATGTGGTTGACATAACTACCTAATATACAGTTGAGAACAACCGCAAAAGTTTTTCCAAAATTTGAAACTAAAAGTTTGTACTAGGAATACTTTACTACGTGTTCAATTGGAACAAACCGTATTTCGAGTGTCTAAATAAATTTTACTCATAAGTTTAAGGGGTTGACGATGTATTAAGCCAATTTTTTATGACCCTTTTGTATTTTGAACTGAAATTTATTTGTTTAGGTATTTGTGTATTCGGTTTTTTAGGCTGTGGAGGATAGATCCCAACACATGAATCGTGCGTCTGCATTATCTCGTTTGCGAGCGTTACTGGCTCTTAAAGGTATTACTGGCTCTTCAATTTATGCTTATACTCTTTGTTCCAAAATGTTTGATACCATTTCACTAATATGTCTGTCATTTAAGCATCATTCATAATTACAAATTTTGCTTGATTATTAGAAGGTTAAATACTTTTCAACCATTAATTTGATATTTCTTCTAGAACCACTGATTTATTATATAGGTCAAATTTATTTCTTAAAGTCTGCGCCATGTCAAATGCGTCATATTAAAAGTGTATTTTGTTTGGTCGGTCAATCAGATGTACTATTTGCCTATATCTCAAGTAAATTTGAATTGAGAATACATGTGCTACTTTGAATTTTGGTTGTATCAAGTGATGAGCTTGCTTTTGTGATTGACAATACTTGTGCTACTTTGAATTTTGGTTGTGTCAAGTGATGAGCTCGGAGTGCAGTATTGAGTTAGCAGAGTTGTGCAGGCAACTAGTTGTGACACCCACAGAAAGTTGAAAAACTTTTGAACTTTTGAAGTTTATTTTTCTGTGAACTTTCTTTTTCTTAAGTAGTTAATTGACTGGTCTTCATCCTTGGATGTGTATAACCTCATACTTTAGGTTTAGCATAAAGTTGATGCGGCTCTCTTTGCCTATCACACATGTACATGAAGCTTCCATTTATTTATACTTACTATTATTTTCATCTAGTTAGGAACAGCATAGATCTTGATACATATACACCTCCTCAAGAGCTGCTTCAAATTCTTCCTGCTAAATCAACAATCAGGGGATCAAATTGTGGCCCTCAAATTGGACCAAACAATCCTAAGTTTGCTTTGGTATGCTTTTCCTCGTGTCCTTAATACAAATTACGTCTTACTGCCAAATGTAGTGATTTTTATTGGTTGTTGTTCTTTAATCCATAGGGAATGCAAGCTTTACTGGACCTGCTTTTTGCTGTTGAGGGCTCGGTATCAGATGCCGCAAAGAAGTTGGGGTACGTGTTTGTGAAAATGAACTCCATTTTCTTGTAAAGTGACTCAAAAGTGTTGTGCTTAATAGTCTAATTCCATATATCCTCGACTCATCTTTCTGGCTAAGGCAGTTTAACAACTTAGGCTTCCTACATAGATACCTTAAAAATCTTGTACTGTCATTTGGGCAGCAGAGTATTGATATGTTCATTTTGCTAAACCTTTTTACAGGTTGAGCACAGGCGCTTTATCAAGGTTGCTATTATCTGATGATAGTCTCAGAATGGCTGTGAATGAGTTCAGAATATCCAAGGTATGGATGCACACTTTAGATTATATTTTAGCTCACAAGTATTGACTTTAGATTATATTTTAGCTCACAAGTATTGGGGCTTAGTTTCTTAATTGTAAGTATATCTTTATAATCTCTAGCTCATGCAAAAAGTGCCACGTTCTTGTGTAAAGGATTCTTATGATGAGTAATGGCTATAGATGGTAAGGGTTTGAATAGAATGAGAAAGATGTTTATAAGGTTTTAAAGATATCAGCCCTAGGTATCAGACGTACGTCCTTTCGCATTATATCACAAAGTTGGAGTTTGTCATACTTAGTTCTGAGGCATTACATCATAATGTTTGACTGTGTCATAGTATTAGATCCTAGCACAGCTATCTTTTAAAACTCTTTAATATCTAAACTTCAAGGGTTGATACTACATCTTTTTTTCTTTTTTTGGGGTGTTTGGGGGGGGGGGGGGGGTTGTAGAATTCTTATATTACGTCCAAACTTGTCGGAGACAAATTCTCACACTGTGAGTCACAGCTGTCTATTACTCTAGGCAGACTTTTATTAATCAAACCTTCATGACTATGAAAAGGAAAGACATCTTTCGAATAAAATTGCAGACTATAAGCCATATAACTCAATTGTGCTTTATCCTCCTTTTTAACAGATGGACCACCACAACTAATACAATATAAAACGACTCAAAATACACCATTTTTAACAGATATTCCAAAACCTGAAGAAGCAAAAAATGACCTTAGTTGAAAAGTAATCGAAACAACCGATTGAAGAAAGGGTATTTATCCGTGAACTTAAGTAGACGTTGCTGTGATTTGCAACCGTAAATCGCCATCCTAGAGCAACTACAAACAGGTTGAAAACACGCTGTAAAATGATGTAGAAAGATAGGTTAGGTTAATTTAAAACGGTTTACTTGGTGGGTTTTGCACTGTGGACGGGTCGTTGGATTGGGTTTAAAAATCTATGTAGACCAATAAGATGAAGCCACTTGTTTAATTAAATGACTCATCAATTGCGATGTTGTTCTGTCGTTAATAAAGGGGCATTTCCTGACATAAAAGAACGTTGAAGGCATTTTTAATCTAATGGTTGGAAGGAGGGCATTTTTGAGCCATTTATGATACATTAGGAGCATTTTTGACCCTTTTCCGTCACACAGCAGCTTAAGCAATATGAACCATTCTCATAATCCCCATATGTTACCGCGTACGTGAGGGAGGGAGGGACAATACTGGTTTCTCACCCTCGGATGTGGTATAAAGGGGTTCCACATGTGTTAGGTGTAGCAATAATTGGAGAGTTGGCAAGTATAGAAAGCGAATAAAAATTCAGTGGATGTAGATTTATCCAGCACCAAAAGCAGTAGGGGAATATGGTGATCAAGATGGGTTTATGGGAATAAAATAGATAGGTGAGTGAATCCAGGTGCACTGGTATTCAAAAGGATGTGTAGAGGTTTACTAATCAAACCAAGTAGGGCTGGCTAAAGTAGGAGATATGGGACTAGGCTGGAAAGGATATGGGACTTGGCTGGAAAGGAAGCCCGAGAAAGTGTGATATATAGGTGGGAAGACTGAGATGACCACACCAATAAAAGGAAGGTTAACTGTTGAATCTACTTCAAGCGAGCAAGCTGAAAAAGATGCAACAAAGTTGAAATGGGAACGGCAAATCTAGTAATTTAACAAAAATGCTCTTTTTAATGTTTCTACCACCTCATAAGATTCAATTATAGGCATCCAAGGGTGTGACCTATTCTTAATGAAGTGTGTTGAGAATCATGGGGTATCAGGTTCAAATCCCAACAGAGGGCAAAAAACTTGGTGATTTCTTCCTATATGTTCAAACTTAGGTGGATAGAGTTCCCGGTACCTGTGCTAGTGGGAGGTAGCAGGTACCCCGTAGATTTGGTCGAGGTGTGCGCAAACTAGCCCGACGTTGCGGTTATAAGAAAAAAAGGATTCTATCTCATTGTCGAAATTTAGTAACCTTTCAAATCTAGCAAATTGAAGAACAATATATGTACACTTCTAGTCATTGGCACACTCCATAAGTTCTGATTTCAACATCAAAATTGAACAATGTAGTAGCATCATACGCTTTTCTTGCTGAAAATTTGTTATATTACTGTGCAGGGTATGAAGCCTCTGAAATAAGACTCGTTCATGTTGTTAGCGTCCTCGGGTACTATTTTCTCTTCATTTTCATTCGCGATAACAAGCTTCAGGAGATAGGTGCTGGTGGCGCTGGTGGTTTCAGATTCATACGGTTGAATAAACAATGAGATTCATACGGTTGAATAAACAATGTTTACTTAGTTACAGTTCTTTTGAGAAATAGTGTTGCTGGTGAGTCTGACTATGCTTTGGCATTAGGCTTTCAGCTGTGTTTCTCAAGCAAGGCAGATGGTGTTGTCCATTGGTGGCTGGAAAAGTCAAGCAAGTTTATTGTAAATTCCTTTTTCTTCCAGTTTTCATTGGTTTTATGTTAGTTTACATTGTGGATTAATTACTGATTAGGGTGATATGGAATGGAGAAAATGATAAATGGTGTATATTTGAGATAAGCTGTCAGGGATCAATTACTGATTACTTCTCTGATCTCTTTGACTCTCATGTTTGTGCCGGATGGACTTCAAAAAATATGCTATCTTTTGTGAATTAAATAAAAAGAAAAAGAAGAAAGATAAAATGCAATGAGCATTTAACATGTAGCACATTGTTTGCCTTATTTTTTCGGTTACTACTTCTATTTACTATTTTGTTGGTGGTTAACTTTTATAGTTAACATTTTGGTGCAATGATGTATTGTAAAAATTCATTTGCACTGTCAATATATATGTAAAAAAATATTTTTTTGGCCTCTCCGCGTGTGTGGGGCTGGGTATCTGTCAGTTTTTCTTCCCAAGCACCATCCATCCATCAACAAATAAACTGACTGAAGAATTGTAATTTCATTTTACTTTAGTTTTTCCACTTGTCAAGTCCTCTTCGGTGAGTACATAGTATCCCACAAGATATCCCCACCATATAAACAACCATCAAACAACAATAACAACATACCCGGTGTAATTCTACAAGTGAGATTTGAAGACAATAATTAAACATAATATGTTAAGAAATATAAAAAATAGTCTTTAAACATGATTTATCTCTTAAATTTGTTAGCAAATTTTATTTAGACACTCGAACTGCAGCTTATTCCAATTGAGCACCTGAACACACGATGAAGTGTTTTTATTAGACACTTTCGATTCAAACTCTTTTTTGTGTGTGTTCTCAAATGCCCATTATGTCGATAAGTTAATCACTTAAAATATGTCACATCATTTAACGATACGAATTAGTCTCAATAAGTCGTAAAATCTCAAACATGTTCCAGTTAAGGATGATGCGTATAATTAAAGAAATGTCATATTTTAAGTGGTTAACTTATCTACGTAATAGGAATTTGAGATACGAGCAGTTTTTTCAAAATTTGAACTGAAAGAGTCTAGTAGGAACACTTTATCATGTGTTTGGGTGCTCAATTCGAACAAACTGTAGTTTGAGTGTTTAAATAAAATTTACCAACATCCTTAAGTGATGTAGATGTATTAAACCTATTTGATAGGGGAAATGACGATATTAGTTCCTGTGTTATTAGCTTATTATAATTTTGATCCTTGTGTTATTAGACTAAGCACATTTAACCTTTAATTAAACAGAGCGTGCAATTTTAGTCTTTATACCCAACTTAAAGTTAACACCGTTAACTTTTGATTTCTTCAAGAAACAAAAAAGAGAATTAATTTTCGGTCAAAACTGGGGAAAAAATTTAAGCAATGTTGTCAATCTTCTTACGTCTCTTTCTTCAAATCTACAAAATAATTTAAAGTCGATCACCCAAATATTAGTGGATGAAAAAAAAAGAAAAAAAAAAAGAAACTGAATCACAAAACATCTGCAATTAGCAGATTCAATACCTATATGTAAGACGTAAATGGCAACAAATGCAAGGACAATGTTTCTGGTTGTTAATCCGAGGCCCTAAATACACTGATAACTGTAACATACTAATCATCTTAATCTTGTTCGTAGTTGAATCACAAACTTTTCCATTTGTTCTTGTTTCTTTGTTTCTAAGGTTTCACAGGAAAGAAAATTTTATGCTCTGACCGCTTCTAAAAAAAAGCTTTAGATTAGAAATTTTAAAAAGACCAAATGATGGCATGAGAAGCATATCTAAGTGTCTCACTGCCCAATGATTTCATAACATGTGTAGATACTTTGAGAAGGTTAAAAAATCGCATTGAACTTGTGGTTTACAATGAGACTTAATTATGTGATTTGTTGTTGTTTTTTGTTATTAGTGTTGTTACAATATGTAAGATTGGTTCTGATAAAATGAGGAGAGATTGTTTAAGAAGAAAAAAAAAAAAGTCAAAGATTAACGGTGCTAATTTCAAGTTAGGGATAAGGACTAAAATTGCACACTCTAATTAATTAAAGGTTAAATATGCTTAGTCTAATAACATAATGACCAAAATCATAATAAGTTAATAACACAGGGAATAAAACCGTCATTTCCTCTATTTGATATTTAAACAACAGATTTAAAATGTTGGAAGAAGATTTGTGTTATTGGTGTTGAAAATAAAGTAATGAATGGTGATGAATTTTTTTTTTAAATGCTGTTTACTTACCTAAATTAGGGTAAATTATTTTGAAATGGGCAAAGAAGATGTGAGTATAACAATGAAAGTTCATTATGCTAGCTCGGGCTCTTCATTTGCTGTGATCTAAATTTTATGATTTGGGAATAAGTATCCAAGGTATGAATATGGGTGCGCAGGAATTACGGCTAAAAATAATCAATATCTAAAAATTGAGTTATAAAAATATACCTAAATCATGGTGGACAATTTGAAAGGAAATGATTGCTCGAATTTTTTAGAGCATGTTTGGGTATGTAATCATTATTAAGTACAAATGCATCTCCTTATTTTTTTTTTTAATATTAGATGACTATTATAAATTATATAGAGGCTGTAAAAGATTTCTTGAGTTCATTGCACATTTAGCAGTGATTATGGCCTATAAATATCGTCAAAGTACTTCTAGTTGCTGACTTTTTAATACATATATCTTTGAACAGTAGGATTACAGATGAATTTGCAGAGTTTCTTCGTCACTAATGCCTTTTTTTTAGTAGTGTATGTTCCTTGATTACCTACATTTATTATACCTTAGAACACAACACCTTCTTTGCCTTCTCTCTCTTCATCACGATTGTTTTTGCTCCGTCAAGCAAGTCAATAAAGGTTCTGAACACCCTCATTGTGAGACTAATGTCATTAACAAGCTGGCTACGTTAAACATATTTACCTTTAATTTTGATTTGCGCTATATGATGAATGTTTAGAGACTATGTTCGGTTTTTTTTTTTTTTTGGTTAATGATTAATAAATTTAGTGCATTCTATCAAGTTTAGATAATTCTAGATAATTTACCCTAATTTAGGTAAGCAACACAGCATTTAGGTAACAATTCTGTTTTTAAATGCTGTGTTGCTTACCTAAATTAGGGTAAATTATCATAATTCTATCAAGTTTTTTATTACTCTATCTACCTTTCTTCTTCTTCTTCTTCTGGGTGAAAATTATGATATTTATCATTTAGTCATTTTTAGCGTTTTTTCTGACGACCTCATGAAGAAGATTTACTAATACATAAATAATCAAGAAACCTTGAACTTTAAATCTGTTGATATCAAACGACAATCAAATTTTGGGGGTGTTAAGCCGTTAAATAGTGTATTATACTTTTTTTAGAATAAATAAATTTAAATAGTGTATTATAGTTTTTTTTAAAATAAATAAATAAAATAATAAGTATCTAAATGACGAATATACATCACCATTGTAAGAAAAAATAATTACTAGTATAACAAGTATAAAGTGCTTTAGCAACACATGAATTGTTCAAATAATAATAATACATAATCTTCTATATTTGAATTGATAAATAAAGAAATAAAATAAGTTCAACATGTTTAAGTGGACTTTGTTTATCAAATATAATCATATTTGGGAACTATAATACCGAAATAGGAAAGAAAACAAAATCAATTCACGTCCCAGCTAATACAGAAAATTTGTTTGCTCCGACTTATTTAGTAAAGATGTATCATAATTTTCTGTCTAATAATATTTCGACTGCAATTATTTTCTGCCTTCTTCTAGCACTTGCATGAAGCAAAAAAAAAAATATCCGTATCAAGCAAATATTTATTTAATCTCTACTATGGACTCTAGGATAGATCGACTAAATTTATAACTTTATTCTATACTTTGAGGGTGATATGGTTCTAATATAAGCTTGAAATATAATATCTTATTAAAAAAAAAAAAGTGTATATTTCAATTGATTGAAGGTCAATAATGCACTATTTTAGATATGTCCTGGCATTACAAGACGAGACCAAGTATACAGCAAGATTTCTTAAGTGAAAGACAACAGATTGGAGTTCATATTTTAACATACCCTTCTTCTTCTTCTTCTTCTTTTTCTTTAATTGAAGCGATTTTAATATTTACCAGTTGGATATGACGAAGGTCAAAATCAAATTTTATCATTATTTGAGGGATTAAAAATTTAATATTTGTATCAAAAAAAGAATGAAGTCTCATACTATCCATTTTAGCATGCAAAATTAATAGTTTTCTTATTAAAACATGTCAAATGAAAGAATCGTTGAATCTAGCAAATAAAAAATACATTCATTTATTATCTTACCTTAAATTTCTTTTCAATTCAGATCTCCTATGTGATTGTGCACTGTATATATAGCCATAGATGAATATTCATTTTGTACACAGTAATGTTCATATTCAAAAGATTTTTGCATACTTTTTCTTATAACTGGCAAATGGTTAAACTCTCATCAACTTTGTGTTTTTTCCTCCTCCTCCTTTTCGCAGCAGGTACCTTTCCGTCCTCGCCAGTTTTTTTATTGGGGAAATTTCACTAATACAGAATTTATGGGTCAAAATTACATATTCATAGCCCATATTTTAAATTATAAACCTATAGCCCAACATTTTATGGCCCAACTTGAATATTCAACTTTATACACCAATATACAACTTTATACATCTGGAGTAGACAATGTATCAACCTTGTATAAAAGCGTAATAATGTATAAAAGGTGCTCATACACACTTTTACACTGGATATACATGATTATACAAATTTATACAAGAAGTGTATTAACACTTTCAACTAGTATACAATATTATACAAACCCATACAAGAAGTGTTTATACATAAAAGTGGTTTATACATAATGTATAAGAGGTGTTTATACACATTTCTACACCGTATAAAAGTGTATAATAATGTATAAAAATGTTTATACACATTTTAAACGTTTTTTTAAGCAACCACTAAGAAATTTCGTGGGATATTTATTAATAATAAACAAAAGCAAAAACATAAAATTCAAACATAGAAATCCAACAGTGGCACTAAACTAAGAAAAAGTGGCTAAAGCATGTAAAAAAAAAAAAATTGGCTACAACGGTAATTAATTTACCTAAAGTGATATGCAGTGATATTTTCCCTTTTTTATTCTTGCAATTTTCTGAATAATGATATAATCTCACTATCAAAAAAAGATAAATTAATAGGAATTAGTTACGAAATTTATCACTAATTTGTTGTTAATTAATTCATAGCTAATAAATTTTTGAGGCTTAATGTCCTTGCTTTATTTGCCTTAACCTAAGGCCAGCAACGATTTAATTGCTTGATATAATAACAATAGTAAGGTAAGACATCCGATATATTAATCTTCTACGTATGTAAAAAAATTTCACGTCATGCTAATAAATTACATTTTTTTTCCTTATATATAGGTTTAATGGTGCTAGCAAGCAAAGATGCAGTGTCAAATGGGCAGTGCATGACTAATTTGGGCACGTGTGGTAGCAAGCTCTGCGACACACAATGTTGTGAAAAAAATTGCTTTGACAATTTCAAGTCAAAAAATCCAAATGGACTTTGCGAGAGATTGCCAGGAAGTGAAGTTCAATTATGCAACTGTTACCATGATTGCAAATTAAAATTTAAGATTTTTTTTTTTAATTTAAACATATGAGAAGTGATATTCTCCACATTATGTCGTTTATATTTACTTGTTATTGTTGGTTTAAATGTCACATCTTGAATCAGATGTTATCTTATTAATATAACGGAAAAGGCTCAAATATGTCATCGAACTATCGAAAATGGCTCATTTATGCCACTCATCGATACTTTGGATCATTTATGCCATCGCCATTACCAAAATGACTAATCCATTTCATTTTCATTAACGTCGGTTTTATAATACCAAATATGACACGTGGCCTCCAATTAGAGGTCTACGTCGTTTAATTAAATCATCCCAATTTTAAATCCCAAATTAATTTAAAAAATCCGACTCATACACCCGACCCACCCACAACCATCTAGTTGGAGGTAACGTATCATATCTTATCTGGTATTGTAAAACCGGCATTAATGATAAATGGCATGAATGAGTAATTTTGGTAACGGCGATGGCATAAATGAGCCAAACTATTGATGAGTGGCATAAATGAGCCATTTCCGATAGTTCCATGACATAAATGATCCAAACTATTAACGAGTGGCATAATTGAGCCAACTATTGATGAGTGGCATAAATGAGTCATTTCCGATAGTTCGATGGCATAAATGAGCCAAACTATTGATGCGCGAGTGACATAACTGAGCCATTTCCGATAGTTCGATGACATATTTGAGCCTTTTCTGTTAATATAATACATAGCAGTGCCTACTTTCATTTGGTTTAATCTCTCCTTTTCTATTAGAACAATGTGAATTTCAAATTAATACAACAAATGCACTCCACATTGAGTCCTTTATACTCCACGCTATATCACATAATGTGATATACTCCACATTAAGTTTAATTATCGATGTTTTAAAAGGCGAAAGCGTAAGGCGAGGCGTTTTACCTAGGTACGGCGAGAAGTAAGACCCATGAATCCTTAACTTACGCTAATTTTTATATCTTAGAAAAAGTAATATAGTAAAAAAAAAATGTAGAAAAACTTTAAAATCATAAAACTTAAAAATTAAATAAAGTATTGATATAAATGCTAGGAGTTCTAACAAATAATTGTAACGACCCGTTTGGTCGTTTTAGCACTTTTGGACCCTTTTCGCTAAAATACCCTTTCCGTAGCTTTAATTAGTATACTAGGTATAAAGAAGAAGAAAAGAAAAGTTCAGTTATTCCCAATACATCTATAAGACCCATTACGTAAAGAGAAGGGATGGTGGGCTGGACCCACTTCTACTGCTACTGGTCACGTTTTAGATTTAAGTTTAGGCACAGAAAAATTATTAGGTTATTCCTAGTCTAAAAGAAAACAAAAAAAAAAAAGAGAGAGAGAGAGAAAGAGAACCGCATAGGGCAGTTCGTAGGTTGCTGCGAAGAAGTATCACGCTGAAGATATCTCTTTGATTAAGAAACAAGCACAAGTACATGTTGCATATCTTATGTATATATGCATTGGTCTACTGTTGAAAAGCATTATTCTAGTATAGAAGTGTTGGCAAAAAGTTTGAGATGAGTTAATGATTACCTGATTATTAGGGAGGGTAATGATTATAGCTATGATGATATGTTGTAGAATTAGTAGTGGTGGAATTTAGTATAAAACAAAATACGTGCTTACAGTGTAAAATTTCCTACTCCAAAACTTCTGAATCGTCAAACCTACTGTGTCAACGGCGTCCTTTTCTTTTTTTTTTAAATCTTCTTTCTTTCTTGTTTTACACACTATGATTATTATTATTTTTGGGACTAGAACATATATAAATTGTTTATTAATGGTATAGAGATGCAATTTCTACTTCTTAAAAGGAATTATGGAATCAAGGTATAGAATGTTGAGATTTAGTTCTAAACTTAAAATTATAGTATTAGTTTCCTAGACTAATTTAGATCATTTATTTATGGTATTGAATAGATTGAGAGGCATACTTCCACAGGTCCCATTAATGTTCGGTGAGAGATAGATGCTAGAATTTTAAGTAACCCGGGTAAGATGGGGGTAAATAATGCCCTCTCCGGAAGACGGGGTAAGACATAGACAAATACGATTTCCATTTCAATTTTTGTGTATAATGAGTTTATGTGATTGTACTTTAGGTGGATTGGGTCATATGTACAATTTTAAATTCAAGGTATTTGAATTGTGGAAAGTTAGATTTTTGTCCGAAGTTAAGATATTGAAGTAATTAAAGGTTTCGAGTCCTAGTCCTAAGAAAGGAGAATTAATGATTTGAGAGTCCATTTTTGGATGAAATTGATCAATTTTAAAAATATATGATCCTTAGATAATGGGTGAAATTATTTTCCTATAAAATTCCAAATCTGCCCTTGTGGGCCCAAGGCCACTTTTTGGGGTGCGTTTATGGGTTTCGAATATAAATATAGCAATATGGGTGTCCTTAGATTCGTATTCTAACGTAGATCGCATATTTTATGGATTTTGATCGTTCAGAGGCTCTACGCGAAGGGAAGGCATTAGTTTGATTGTTCGTGGCACCCGCTCGGCATTGAGGTAGGTTACGGTCTACTTTAGTTAGACTCTGATTAGAGAATCTTATGTAGTTGTAGAAAGTGACGGGAATAGCATATAGGCCTTCGGGCATGAAGTGGAGGTGGATTCCAATTAGATTGGCTCTGTCAGCTGTTATGTGGGCTTGTCGCCATATGTGTTATTTTTTGTGATTATCACCTGTTTGTATCTCTGTCATATACTAGCTCCCTCATCATATGAAAAGGAATGATAACATTAATATGACTTGTATTTGTTGATTGTATATTGGTGATATTGTTGAGACTGATATCATGCATGACATGCCTTCCATATTATTCTTGTGATGATGGTGAGCTAAGTGATTGAGAGACTCCGAGGTTTTTTGCCCGGAGAGATTGAGAGTGACGAGAGAGACTCCGAGGTTTTTGCCGGAGATTGAGAGTGACGAGAGAGACTCGAGGTCCTTGCCGGAGATTGAGAGTGATTGAAAGCCTCCGAGGTTTTTGCCGGAGAGCACGAGTGGTACATGGACTTCGCGGGTCCCCCATGGGTCATGGCTTGAGGCACTGCCCTTAGCATGTATGTACGAGAGTGGAGTGAGAGAGGTGACTGTTGCATTGCATTGCATTCATTCGCTCATACATTTGACTGATCATTTGGTGAACTATATCTGTCTTGGTTGATTTCATGATTCCTTTACACTTTACTAGTATATGATACGTGACCATACCTGTTTGCTCTAGGTGCTACTTGTTAGTTTCCATTTCTTCATGCGTTATCTAATCATTCTCGGCCTATGATGCTTATCGGTACTAGTGTTGTACTGATACTACTCTTGCTGCACTTTTTGTTGAGTGCGAGTATGATCCGAAGCTCTAGTTCTATTCCCCGTGGTCGATACGCGAGGTGACATCTTTCGGTCATTCGGCGCGAGCTACTTGGTCATCCGTGGCCCCTGAAGGACCCTCTTATTTAATTCTGTTTTTTTTATTCGGCAGACAGTGTGTAGCCTTTGGGTATTTTCAGACTTTTATTCCAGACTATGTTTAGCGCTCTTGTACCCTTTGACCAGATTTTTGGGGGATGTCGTGACATTTCTACTGATGATAAGTATTTAAGACTGGATAGCTTCTTTTTCTTTAATTTTTCGCTTAGTTAACTTGTTATTGGGAATGTGGTTCGCCTACTCGGGGATAGTGTAGGTGCCACCACGACTCGTGAATTGGGTCGTGACAATAATACAAAAATGTATAAATTAAACTATCGTTATACAACTCCGCTACATATCCTAACAACTTTCACGGTTACCTACTAATCACACGGTGGCAACGTGACTATTGCTCCATAAAGTATCTCGCATTCACCCTGAGAAATTAATTTTTACTGCTTTATTTTTTTTATGAAGAGCTCTCAGTTTACCTATTGTTATTATCACAACAATACTTACCAACCCAAACAATTTCAGGAATATGTGAACATGAACAATAGTTGATTTGCACCTAATTTTACTTTACTCTTTAGAATACTTTAAATACAATTTATATCAGCTTAATAATGTTATGTAACTAAAATGAATATTTGAATTAGCTACGAATATCCCTGCTAAATTGCTCGTCTCTAATAGATATTTTTGATAATCTATCGCTAAGCCGTCGCTAAATAGAATTACAGATGAATTTACAGAGTTTCTTCGTCCCTAATTCATGTTTTTTTTTTTAGTAGCGTGTGTTCCTTGGTTACCTACATTTATTATATCCTAGAACGCAACACCTTCTTTGCCTTCTCTCTCTTCATCATGATTGTTTCACTCTATAGACATGTATAGGCTAGTTGCTACATCAAGCAAGCCAATTAAGGTTCTGAACACCCTTAGTGTGAGAATAATGTCATTAATAAGCTGACGACATTAAACGTGTTTACCTTTAATTTAATTTGCGCTATACGATGAATGTTTGGAGACTATGTTCGATCTTTCATTTTTGTTGTTAATGATTATTAAATTTAGTACATTCTATCAAGTTTGGTGTAGAGGTAATACTATTTATATTACTTTATTTACCTTTCTTCTTCTTTTTTTCTTTCTTTTTGGTAAAAATTTATGATATTTATTATTTAGTCATATTTAACTTTTCTTCTTACGAACGCGCGAAGAAGATTTACTAGTACATAAATAATCAACCTTGAACTTTACATTTGTTTATCAAACTATAGATAAATTTTGGTGGTGTCAAGCTATTAAATAGTAGTATTATATTGCTTTTCGAGAAAAAATAAATAAAATAAAAGGTATCTAAACAATGAATATGTTTCACCACCGTATGCAAAGAAAAGAAATTACTACTAGTATAACAAGAAGTATAAAGTGCCTTAGCAACACGTGAATTGTTCAAATAAAAATAATAATGATATACATAGTTTTTATATTTGAATTGATAAATAAAGAAATAAATAAGTTCAACATATTTAAGTGGACTTAGTTTATCAAATATAATCATATTTGGAAACTATAATACCGAAATGGGAAAGAAAAAAAATCAATGCACGTCCCAACTAATATGGAAAATTTGTTTGCTCCATCCTTATTTATAAAGATGTATCCTAGTTTTGTCGAGGGTCTATCAAAAACAACTTCTCTACCTCCAAGGTAGGGGTAAGGCATACGTACACTCTAACCTCTCCAGACCCCACTTTGTGAGATTATACTAGTATGTTGTTGTTGTTGTATCCTAATTTTCTATCTAATAATATTTTGACTGCAATTATTTTATGTCTTTTTCTAGCACTTGCATACGAAGTAAAAAAAAAAAAAAAAAAGTAACTAACATATTCGTATCAAGCAAATATTTATTTAATCAATTACCCAATATTTTATAAGAATGAAATTGTGATTTTAGTCTCAATAATTAACAAATCTTAATTTTGACCCTTAAAATATCTGACTACACATATTAAAACATTTACTTAAGAATATGCACTCTAAGATTTTCTAGATTACAAGCGGAGAACAAAGTATAAAGCAAAAATTTTTAAGTGAAAGACAACAAATTGGAGTTCATATTTTAACATGCCCTTGTCTCTTTTTTTTTTTTTTTCCTTCTAATGAAGCGATTATAATAGTTAACCGTTGGATATGAGTATATGACGAAGGCCAAAATCAAATTTTATCCATATTTGAGTGATTAAAAATATAGATATTTGTATATAAAAAAAAAGGAATTAAGTTTCATACTATCCATTTTAGCAGGAAAAATTAATAGTTTTCTTAAAAACATGTCAAATGAAAGAATCGTTGAATCTAGCAAATCAATAATTCATTCATTTATTAATTTACCTGAAATTTCTTTTCAATTCAGATCTCATATGTGATTGTGCTCTCTCTTAGCCACATAGACGAATACTCATTTTGTACACTGTAATATTCATATTCAGAAGATTTTTGCATACTTTTTCTTATCACAAGCAAATGGCTAAATTCTCATCAATTTTGTGTTTGTTCCTCCTCCTTGTTTTTGCAGCAGGTACCTTTTCCGTCCTCATCAGCTTCTTTATTCTTGCAATTTTCTAAATAATGATATAAACTCACTCAAAAAGATAAATAAATAGTAATTAGCTACAAATTGTTAACTAATTCATAGCTAATAAATTTTTGGGGCTAAATATCCTTGCTTTATTTGCTTTAACCTAAGACCAGCAATGATTTAATTGCTTGATATAATAACAATACTAAGATAAGTATAAGATTAGACATATGACAAATTAATTTTCTGCGTATATAAAAATTTGGCGCCATGCTTATTTAACATTTACGATTTAATTTTCTTATATATAGGTTCAATGGTGCTAGCAAGCAAAGATGCAGTGTCAAATGGGCAGTGCATGACTAATTTGGGCACATGTGGTAGCAAGCTCTGCGACACACAATGTTGTGAAAAAAATTGTTTTGACAATTTCAAGTCAAAGAACCCAAATGGACTTTGCGAGAGATTGCCTGGAAGTGAAGTTCAATTATGCAATTGTTACCATGATTGTTAATTAAAATTTAAGGATATTATTATTTTTTTTTAAAATACGAGATGTGATATTCTCCACATTACGTTGTTTATATTTAATATTTATTGTCACTGTTTGAATCAAATGTTATCTTAATATAATATGCAATAGTACCCTACTTTCATTTGGTTTTATCTCTCTTTTTTTATTGGAACAATGTGAATTCTAAATTAATACAACAAATAATGTGCACTCCACATTATGTCCTTTATCATATATAATATGATATACTCCATACTATATCACATAATATGATATACTCCACATTAAGTTTAATTATCAGTGTTTTAAAAGGCGGAAGCATAAAGCCAGATGTACTTTTACCTAGGTTTGGACGAGGAGTAAGCCCCATGAAACTTTAAGGGCCTGTTTGGAAAGCCACCCAGGTAATTGGAATTGAGTGTAATTGGGTGTAATTACACAGTTTGGCCTGTTTGTTTGACCAGATAATTACACAGTTAGGTGGGAATTAGGTGTAATTGAGAGAGTGTGATTACACTCTCCAATTCTCAAGGGGGGGCTGAGAATTGGGTGTAATTACACCCTGTAATTACAGGGTTACTTTTTACTTCTTTTTAATTTTATTTTAATTTCTTTTCTTTTTTAATTTATTTTTTATTTCTATTATTTAATTTTTTATTTTAATTTCTTTTCTTTTCTAATTTATTTTTTATTTTTTATTTTATTATTTAATTTCTTTTTATTTTTACTTTTTAATTATTTGTATTTTTAAAAATATATTTTTCTTTTTATAGAATTTATATTTCATTTCCTTTCTTCTCATTCCCAACCTTTACTTCTTGTGATTCCATGTAATTGCTCGTATTTTTTTTTAGTTTTTTATTTTATTCATTTAGCATTACCGTGTTAATATTCTAATTTTTGAAACTACATCTCTTAATATTAGAAAGAATGAGTCATTAGCAAACTTGGCATATAAAAAGTGACGTTATTAAATTAGAATTTAGTTGTGAATGAGGTTATTGACTTATATTTTTCCTTTCTTTTTCTTTTGAATTACAGGATTATTTATTTATGTTACGTTGAAACTTACTTATGTAACGTTAGAATTTAACATAAGAGTATTAGTTTAAAAATATTCTTTCGGATTTTGAATTTAGGTTATGTTTTCGATTTTAACATATTTGCTTTAGTTACTATTGACTTGTTATTTCACATTACATGTTGTTTATTTTTCACTTACAGTTGATAGAATTATTGTCAAACATTTGATAGTGTTATGGCATTATATTTATAAATAGTCTTTTTTTGTTAAACATCTAATACCATGATGTTCTCATAGAAAAGGTATGCTTTTAATTTTTATAATCAATTAAAATTAAAATATTATTAATTTGAATTTTATATCAATTATTTTTTACAATATTATTTACAAATATATGATTATTAATTAACATATTTACAAGAAACAATGTATTATTAAATAACAAATTTAATATCATTTATAAAGGCACATATTTTTTAAATATTAATTTTAATTTTTTTATAATTAAATTTTATTTTAAATTAAATTAACTGTGTAATTACACTTGTGCAACCAAACAAAGACGCTTGTAATTATACTGTAATTACATTATGGCAAACAAACAGGTCGTTGTAATTACAATACTGTGTAATTACTAGGCTGTGTAATTACTAGGGTAGTAATTACACCAATTCCAATTACCAGGTGGCTTTCCAAACAGGCTCTAAATTGTGTTAATTTTTATATATTAGAAAAAGTAATATATTAAAAAAAGTAGAAATACTCTGAAGTGATAAAATTTAAAAGTTAAATATGAAAGTACAAGAAGAGGGGGGGGGGGTGAATTGTAAGCGTGTTAAAAATCTAGTCGACTACTGTTTGGTGTCAGTCGACTGATAGCGAGACAGCCTGCACAAAATTATTAGTCCTTCGATTTGCACAAGTATAAACCACAACAAATAGTAAGGGTGCAGAATATAATATGAGAGCAATAAAATAAATGACACCAGGAATTTTTATACTGGTTCGGAACCAATGTGGTATCCTAATCCAGTCCCCTTGGGTTGCAAGGAGGTTATCTCTTTAAGCTCTTTGTAGTTTGAGTTGAGTACAGCCTTTGTGGTTTTTCTCGTTCACTACCAACGTTCACAAGGTTGGTTTTCACTCGCTCACCAACAACGAACAAGGGTTGGTTTTGACACGCTCACCAACAACACACAAAGTTGGTTTTTCACTCGCTCACCAACAACGACTCTTTGGTTTTCACTCGCTCACCAAAGAAACGAACAATGAAACAACCTCTCAATACAAAGCCTCACCAACTATACTATATCTCTCCTCTCTTTTTTGTTTACACAGTAAGTCACTCAGGATTACAATGCTTATGAAAAGTAGAGCAAAAAACTTGAGAAGGTTGAGACGAAAATATAAATGGTTGCGTAAGTCTCATTGTTGCAGATGTCTTCTCTTTTATACTCGGTCTTCTAGTCGTTGCTCTTCCCAAAGTAGTAGTCTTCTAATCTTGGATAATTTTGCTTAACTGTGACTGAATATTCTCTTTGAAGATTTTCTTGAACTTTTCCTTTTTGTGCACGTTGTAGCTTCTTGTTACTCCTTGGTGTAAATTATTTTCACAACTGTATGAGACAACACATGGTTCTTGAAGAATGTAGAAATCTTTTCCTTAAGTGGTCTAATGAATCTTCCTTGTGTTTGCAGGGAATAACTTAATTCCTTAAATAACCCATTTGGAATTCCTTGAGCCTTTGATGATATTTGGTGGATCCTTCCATAACATATGAATCGTGAAGCATTTATGAGGTCTTCCTTCAATTCATATGTTAAATAGATTCTGTTCCTTGTTGCTATGTAAGAGTCCAATATACTAGGCATGTTTCCATTTTCATACCTTGTATAAATCTTCTGCCTAATTATTGATTCCATAGATGCTTTCCTTCCGTACATAGATCTTGGAAATATAATTTATTTTCATAAAAAGGCTTGTAGCAATTTACCAAATCTTCGCAATAATCATTCCTTAATACTGTGTAAAATCCATCACCTTCCTTCCAAACTTGTAGCAAATATATTCAAATTTGAATATCTTTTCCCTTTCATAGAATATTTTCTCCCCAAAATAATTAATATTCTTCCCATTAAGTTCTCAGCACTCTCCTTCTGGCTTGTAGAAATATGAGCTCTCATTTAAGCAACCCAAGAGAATTTCAAGATCCTCTTCATTTCACCTTGGATCTTGATTTATGTTAATTTGAATGTAATCACATTCGTCTTCTTGAATTTGGACTTTGATCACCCCGAACGTGGACTCTTTTGTAAACTTGAGACTTCTGGCATATCTTGATACTCCATATATTTTGGACCTTCCTTAAGTGACAAATCGGTCTTAATCTTTTCCTTGTGAAGAATGTTTTCCTTCCATAGGATTCTTGTATTCTGATTTGGGCAAATCTTTTCTTCCATATCTTCTTTCATAATAAATCTCATAGCATCGTCTTTTCCATATTTGTTTAAATCTTCATCAAATAAACTTTTATCAAAAATAGATTTACCACAAGTAAATGTTCTTTTATTAAAATCGGGTTGGTTTGTTATCATCAAAATTAATAGGTGAAACCTTGGACCTAACAAAATAAAGTATTGAGATAGTTCTAACAAATAATACAAAAATATATACATTAAAGTATCGTAATACACCTCCGCAACAATATGTCCTAACAACACAAACATTATAAGAAGAAGAAAAGCATCATCTTAGGAAGAAAATGTCATCTATACCTCAGATAAATAAATGAATAACTTATAAATTAAATTTATTTCTTATAAGACACTCTTTTATTTGTTGGTTTTTTTCTTTGAGACACAACCGAGCTACAAATAATTTGTAAACGCCACTTAGTCTTAGAGATATAATTCACAAGTATATTACACTTCTTAAAATTGTGTGCTTCCAAAGCTTGTAACTAAATTAACATTAGGAAATAATTAACTGTAAGTTTGAAGTGTATCGTTCGTTATTTCTTTTTTCAAGTATTTATTTCTTTAAAGGAATTTTATATTATTTTAGTAAGTTTAAAATTTATTGCAGTTAGTTTTTTTGCCCGAAGAAACTAACTACCACCTTGGTTGTGAATTATTTTGTGCTAGGTTGTGTATATATTTTACGATTTTTCTCATCAAAATTCGATATAGTTTTTGTGATTAATGAGTTTCAACCCTTAACTAATTAACAAAGCAATTAACTAACTAACAGTTACTACAACAATTAACATATGAAAAATGGATTACATAATAATTAGCAAGAAAAATATTAATTAAATAACTGCAATTATATTAACCACAACTAAATTGATAAACAATAATAAAAATTAATTACAACTATCATTTTATTAATTAACAAAAATTTAACTAATTCCAAAATAAAATTACTTAATTAATCAAAAGAAGGAAACCAACAACAACTAAAAAAATAAACAAGTTATTACTCAATTAATTAACAACAAAAAAAAAAATTAAAAAGTAAGCGAACTGGCAATAGCCCTGCCAGTGAAACGGAAGAACTTTTTTTTTTTTTTTTTTTTGAAACTAAGCAAAAAATGCGGGAAGACGACAATTATTTTTAAAATCGAGACTATTAAACATTAATCATGCTTAGAATTATTATTTATTAAACAATTTAATCGAAAATTTCATAGTAAAGTATCTCGATTGAAGGTTGTTTTAGGGCTGTTCGAATTGAGTTGTATGTCGCTTTTTTTCCGAAATTCCCTTGACTCGAATATATTGAGAATCTTGACTTTGGGGAAGAAATTTTAAATGAATATGTCGGCTCTTGATGGCCCCACCTTGGAAAAAGGGCTTTAATGACCGTTTCAAACTTAAACAATTCGAAGGGGCACAGTAGGAAAGAAGATTTACGAGGTCGTTTTGACTTCTATAACGCCGTTAGGCCAGTTCAGTCCAGTGACTTCTTTAACACACTAGATATTTTTTGTCAATTTAGTTTTGGGCCACGACTCAATTTAATGTGAGTAAATCAAATTTCATATAAAATTATGCGGAAAGTCGAATGTACGGCTTGGAGGGAGATCTTTCATATCTTTCGAGATCCACCCTACAATATGGGGTAAAAAGCCAAAATAAGTAATTTTAGCCCTTATAAAAAAACAGATTCTTGAACCCTTTCACGCTCATGTTACGTCGAGATACAAAAAAAAAAAAAAAAAAAAAGCAAAATTTGATCCGCTTTATTGTAATCGATTAGTTAACATGTTGGTTAATTGATAAGTGGCGAATTTACCACTTATTATAACCTCTTTGCTTTGGTTTTTGTGTCCTTTATCTATGATATGAGGCTACGATTGGTGTGTATTGCTACTATTTCAGGCGCATCGAGTTATGAAGAGAATTGGGATCAAACCAAATGAAAACGAGAAAAAAAGAGCTGAAATGAAGAACTGGAATTTCTACGCAGTGAAATACCCTTCGCGATGGCGATGTGGACTCGCGCAATCGCGATGGCACGCGTGTCATACTTCACGCTATCGCGTGGGACCTGTCCGCGATCGCGATGAAGTAATTCTGGGCAAATTTGGGCAGTTTTGGAATTTCACGATTTTTACTATCCCAAACAAAATAAAAACTCGACCACAGCTCATCGGAGAGACATCTTTGACCATTTCATACAAGTCTTGGAGAGCTTAGGGTTTTTGCACCACACTTTGGGGTTGAAGATTGGCTTGAGAACCTTCTTAAACTTTTCTCCATTTCTTTGATTTCTTGCTTTGTAATGAATATATAAGTGTGTAGTATTTATTTTCTTCACTTGAATCTTGTTTATGGAAATATTATATGATTAAAGTGTTGGATGAAACTCTTGTTTTGCTTACGTTTACATGATTTTTATTGCTAATGAAGTAAGTTAATGTTGTTTTAATTAATCTTGTTCTTTAATGTTTCTTAAGGGATTAGCTAACCCTAAGACCCCCCATTTACTTCGATTTGAGCTCGAATGAGGAAGATTGAGGTTGGGAAAGATTAATTAACAAGAATTTGGGGCTTTAAACGTCTCATCTAATAACTTGAGCTAGAGATAGGAAAGTTACGTGAGATTATATTGATTGTTCATTCTAAGGCTTGAGAAGGCTTAGTAATGACATTTATCAATTTGGTCGAGTGACTTTTGATGAGATTTTAGAAATCATTATCTAATTAGCATAAACTCACTCTTAGTTGTAAAATCGTGAAATACATTGGATCGTTACTTGAGCGTAATTTCCTTTGTATCCATACTTGTTGCCATTGATCATTTTACCTGCTTTTTAGTTAGTTTTATCTTTGTTAGTTGTTAAACCAAAAATCAATTATTGAAAAAATGTTTGGCTTAGCTTAGTTGGTCATAATTCCTTACTTGTTTAAATCGTCTTTATGTTTTCCTTGTGGATTCGACCCCGACTCATAGTTGGGTAAATTATATTGCGACGGCCGTGTACACTTTCTCTTTGAGGAGTGAATTTGGACGTTATCAATTTTGGCGCCGTTGCCGGGGAACAATTTGGCGTATTTGGGTTAGTTTGGGATTTAAGCTTGCTTGCTTTGGTCCAAACTTGTGAATATGTGTTTGTGATTTTTCGTATTTCTTTGTGTTAGTTTTTTTTTATTCTTTGTTATTTATTTTTGTTACTTGTGTTACTATGGCATCTTGGAATGAAAACGGGTTTGATGGTTGCAACCCATATTTTGATGACCCGTGTCCATATTGTAGAGAACCCCACTTTTGGCAAGATTGTGAAAATGCTCCCGGGAGAGAGATGTGTGCACCGTCTCAATTCTATGATGGGAATATTTGTGATATATGTGGTGGTCAAGGTGGACATTAGGGTAATTGTCCTAATTATTTTGCTCCCCCTCCCCCAAGTTGTTCTAACAAAAATGCTAGTTGTGCTTTTGAGTTTAGTAGGAATAATGACATGGCAAGTGAAGGGCAAAGTGTCGGATATGAAGACATCGCGGCAATGCTCCAAGCATACTTAGATCGGGGAGCTAAAATGGAGGAAGAGCGAAAACTCGTCCAACAATCTATTTTAGAAAATGGAAAAGCTATGAAAGGAATGAATGATTCATTTGAGGATGCCCATTCATTTGAGGATTCCACTTCCTCAATTGTCATGAAAGTGTCTACTCCTCAAAATGAATTGGTTGAAGAAGAGATTTCAAATTTGAGAGATGAGCCCGAAAATTCTTGTGACCACAACGAAAGTTGTGAAAGTGAAGAAGTGTTTCAACTTAAAGAAGAGCAAAATCTTGAAAAAGAAATCTCCAATTCTAAAAAAGAAGTTGAGGAAATTTTGAAAAGCATAATGGGGAGGAATGAAAAATATGGATAAGTCTTGACCAAATTGTGGGAAGAATTTCAACACGGAGATGATGAAACTATCCAAAATGTGTCTCTCACCATGGATGGATTTTTACAAGCTTTGAACGACTCTCACCGTGAAGAAAAACTTGACAGAGAAGAAATCGTGAGCCAAGAGTGGATTATGAATCAAGCTTAATAACTTGAAGTCTATGAGGATCACCGTGAGGGCATTTCACGAATTATGGAAGAATTTTTTAAAAATTCATGTTGAGCAAAGTCAAGACGTAGAGCTACTTGAAATTGCTATCCGAGAATTGGAGACCGATTTGAATGCAAAAATTGAAGCATGTGATGCTCAATATCAAAGGCCCATGGATAGTATTTTTGAGTTGGTTTTCAATGAAGAAGAGGTCAAGATTGATTTTCAAGAGCTAATGGTAAATTGCCAACCGACCAACCCAAAAATAATGCAAGATGTCGAGATTGAAGAAATGATACTAGAGTAGCATCAAAAAGTTCATGAAATGGTTTTTGAAGACTCTAGTTCATTTTTGGGTGAGGATGTCAAAGGTGAGGCAAATTTGAAATTTGGGCACATTGGATCACATTCCAACCATTTTTCCACATTGTGCTTGGTTGATGATATGGAAGTTGAACTAACCGAGCCTATGGAGGATTGTGGAGATGAAGAAGAAGGCATCTTTATTTTAAAATTTACAATGCCAAGAAGACAAAATGACATTCCTCACTTAAAGGCCAAAAAGTGCAAAATGCAATACTCGAGAGTTGGCCTCCTTGCTTTCCTACCACCGCTTCACGAGTATCACCGGAATCTTGATTCAAAGTTGGGGCGAAAATTCATATCCTCTAAGTGGAGGGAAAAGTGGTAAAGTTAACTCATGTCGTGCCGCGACGTTAAATTAAGGGGTTGGTGGGAGGCAACCCAAAGTTTTCAAAATTTTAAGTCGTTTTTGAAATTTTCATTTTTAGAATATCTTAGTATATTATTTTTGACTAATCCACAAAGTTTCAGAATTTTTGGAGTTGTTTTTTAGCACGTCGAGATTTTGGGGCTAACCCAAACCAGTAAGCTACTGGAAATTACAGAAAACTTATCTCCAGGCAATGATTCGCAATCGCACAGACACGTGTCGCGATCGTGCAGACACTTGTAGCGATCGCGCAAGTTTGAATTTTTAACTCTTCGCGAACGCATAAGTCCAATCGTGATCGCGATGCTTTGGGTTTCCAGGTAAGTTAAAACGTTAAAATGGGTTGAAAGTTGAAACAAAACCAAACAAAAAAAAAAATTCAGCCACTTTGTTTTCTTCAAAGGAAAACGGTACTGCTTTACACCCCAAAGCTCCTAACTCTTTTAATCTTCCAAGTCACTTGCATTCCTCCTCATAAAGATTCAAGGTATATGCTCCACTTCTTTTCCTGATTTTGTACTTCTGAAGTTGTTTTCTCTTCCTCTTGTTGTTAATTGGTGATGAAAATAGTCATGGGGTTTCATGTTTAGGGCTAAATGTTTGTCTTAATCCATGAATCTTGTGTGCACAATTTGTTGATGTTTGATGGGTGAGTTAGATGAGAGTGTTGAGTGCTGATTGTTGGCAAAAATTGGGGCAAAATAGGTGCTAAAACACCATGAAAATGAGCAATTCAAATGCTTGCCCACAAACTGCTTGAAAAAACCCCTGAATCAAATCTACCTGGGTGAAAAAAGAGAACCACGCGTTCGCATTATCTCTACACGCGATCGTGTTGAACAAAAATTGGAAAAAAAATAAAATTAACTCTTCTCGATCGCGTTGGTTCATTTTACGATCGTGATGAGCAATTCTGGCAGAACTGAAATTGTCAAAAATATAGTAGCTTTGCATAGCCTCGCCCGAAAGCTTTCTGACCCATTTCTTTGGCATAACTGCTTCATAATACATTGCTTTAGGTGCCTATATAAGTGTTTGACATGTTTACTCATTTTGTAGGTATTTTGAGCTTGAAAATGGCTTCTGCATCAAATGAAAATGTTCAAGAAAATGTCGACCAAGTCGCTGAAAATGAGTACTTTGACCAAGAAACATTCAACTCGCCAAAATGTTCCCGGTGGTTCAACAAAAATTTAGTGAAGAACATTACCCAGGAAAGAGGCACTTTCTTGGATGATCTTGAAGCAAGATGGCCTGATTTCTATGGAAGGTTGATGACTAGTGGTTGGATGTACTTTGTTGCGGAGCCAATCAAAGCCAACTACATAATTGTCCGTGGATTTTATGCTAACGCAGCTGAGACTGACTTTGCCAATGACTTGGTCGTCACAGTCCGAGGCAAGCAAGTCCATTTTGATTCAGAGAGAATAAATGCATATTACAACCTTCCAAATGGGGACGATGATGTGCATAGGGCAAGGGCCAAAGAGTTGGGCACAAAATGGTTTGTAACAAATCTGCACGGGGGGAAAATGCCAAAGTGGATAGCCAATAATTTGAAGATTGAGTCTTCTGAGTTTACTGCTGAGGCCAGGACATGGCTTTCCATTTTGTATGCTCGAGTCCTACCGTTAAAGAACGAGATAGAGGTGACACTTGAGAGGGCCAGAATAATTTGTGCAGTTATGGATGGGTTGCCGGTTGATATTGGCCAGTTCATTGTGCAAGAGATTCATGTGGTGGTCAGGGAAAGAACAAAGAGCCTATTCTTTCCATCCTTGATCACATATCTATGCCAGCAGGATGGGGTAACTAAAAAGAATGGTGATAAGGAAAAGGGTCCTGAGAAGCCGATTCATCCGTTGAAGAAAAGAGGGGCAAGGAATGCACAGAAGAAAAGGAAAATTGATGTGGCATCTCCGTCATTTGGTCGGGTTCCACGACCCCTATGCGAGACACACAGTTCGACCGTTAGCTGCGAGCCCATGGAACCACTTCGAGATGGTGCCATGCCATTTAGATACATCTCTACTCGTGTCCACGGTATGGATACACGATTCTCCGACTTGTGGCCGGTCTCCTTTGGGGCCAAGTTGGAGAGGTTCTTCACACTTCCGTCCGGATCTAACGCTCCAACTTTGTCGAGTGTTGTGCAAAGAACACATCAAAGAAAGACTGGGAAAGATTGAGAAGAGACAGAAGAAGCAAAGAGAGCATGAAAAGAAAAGGAGCAAGTTCCTAACAAAGCTCATGAACACACTGCGATAGTTTGGTGGAGCACAGGATGATGGTGTAGATGAGGACGACTTTGTCCTATCCGAGCCTAGTAGCTCCAGCTCAGAGTGATACACATGTCATAGCGATTAGCCTCTCCCGTCGTCGGCTAGTCTGATGCAGACTTCAGGGAGTCCCTCAAACTGGTTTATGTTTTGTTTTGATATTGTGCAGTGAGGACACTGCAATGTTTTTAGTTAGGGGTGGAATGTAGTGGCACATTATATTTTGTTTATGCTTGACTTGTGCCCTTGCCGAGCTTTTATGTTATGTATGGATATTGTTGGGCTTGTTTTGTGATAATTGGGGTAGTTGTGGATTAGTCTCTTCTATTATTTTTATTTTTTGTAGTAGTTTCGTTATTACTCTTGTAGTTTAGGTGTAGGTTCTCCGTTGAGCAAAAATGTGAAAACTTGTAGCTCGTTTGGTACTAATAGAGTTAGTCTCTTGCATGCGAAGAGTTCAATTGAGCATACCCCTCCGATTTTTTTTAGTGAAATGAAAAGTAAGATGCATGGAGAGAATGACCTTTGTGACACTTTTTGGCTCATTTTGTGACTCTTTACCTACTAGATGGGTTTACTTGGGATGATGAGATATTTCTCTATTTGTTCTTGCTTAGGAAGTAAAATTGATCCATCTTGACTAGTTCATATGCCACGTGTGGTGAGTGTTTGTTGAATAATTCTTGTGCTTACTTTTATCATCTAGAACTTTCCCGGTTAGTCTTTCAATGCTAATTTTGGCTATGTTGGCTGGAGAGATGAGCTTAGGCTATCTTTGTGATTTTTGGAAAAAAAAAAAAAAAGGCCTCTTTAGCCTTTCTAGCCTACCATTGCATAAATATTATCACTAGTAACCCCATTTGAGCCTATGACCTTTTCTTTGATTGCCACATTACAAGCCTTTATCCTTTTTGACTCTCTTTTGAACCTTTCCCTCCTTGAATATGAAATAGTGAATTTGAGGCCAAAAGCCTAAGTTGGGGGTGTTGCTTGAGAAGTGGTGAAGGTTGGTGTTATGGAAAAGTCAAAAGAAATGTATCTTTGTGGAAAGGAACAAAAATATTAGAAATCAAGAAAATTGTTGCACAAAAAGAAGTTGGAATAATTGGGGAAACTAGTATGCAAAGGAAGGAATGATGTTTTGAAATGAAGAGGAAAGTGGACAAAAGGTATTGTGTAGTGCTCAAGGAGGGAGTAGTCACTTGTATCCCAAATACTTATCCTACCCTTCCCTAAGCCTATATTACAAGCTTAAAAAGTCCCTATGTGATCTCCAACTGAATGTTCTTGAGTTAGTGATAAATGAAAATAAGGGCAAGCTTATGGTGTGATATTTGTTAGCACTAGAATTTCTTTGTTAGGTGTGAGTGACTTTGTGTATTGTTGTTGTGAATATAGTGATTTTGGGGCTTTCTTTCTTGTGAGGGCATATGGATTATGAAAGATTGGTGATGTTGACAAATTCCGAGTTGAGTCAAGTGAGCATATCTAGTAAGCTAGTGGTTGTGAGTAACTTATTGAGGCTTGAGTGTTGTTGCTTGATTGTTTTGAATCTCTATTGCATTCCTAAAATTGTATTTTGAAATGAGGGAGTTATTTGGTTAAAGGTCACATGCTTGTAGCGTAATTGTTGGTACCAACCAAAGCCATGCGAGTTGTGCTTAGTTAAGGAATGTGCTTTGAAAATGATAGTAGTACTACCTAAGCTTGTATTGATGGATCCTCATTAAGATTTTGGTTTTGATTTGCTTGAGGACAAGCAAAGACTTTAAGTTGGGGGTGTTGATAAGTGGCGAATTTACCACTTATTATAGCCTCTATGCTTTAGTTTTTGTGTCCTTTATCTATGATATGGGCTATGATTGGTGTGTATTGCTACTATTTCAGGCGCATCGAGTTATGAAGAGAATTGGGATCAAACCAAATGAAAACGAGAAAAAAAGAGCTGAAACGAAGAACTGGAATTTCTACGCAGTGAAATACCCTTCGCGATGGCACGCGTGTCATACTTCATGGGATCGCGTGGGACCTGCCTGCAATCGCGATGAAGTAATTCTGGGCAAATTCAGGCAGTTTTGAAATTTCACGATTTTTACTATCCCAAACCAAATAAAACTCGACCACAGCTCATTGGAGAGACATCTTTAGCCATTTCATACAAGTCTTGGAGAGCTTAGGATTTTTGTATCACACTTTGGGGTTGAAGATTTGAAGATTGGCTTGAGAACTTTCTTAAACTTTTCTCCATTTCTTTGATTTCTTGCTTTGTAATGAATATATAAGTGTGTAGTATTTATTTTCTTCACTTGAATCTTGTTTATGGAAATATTATATGATTAAAGTGTTGGATGAAACTCTTGTTTTGCTTATGTTTACATGATTTTTATTGCTAATGAAGTAAGTTAATGTTGTTTTAATTAATCTTGTTCTGTAATGTTTCTTAAGGGATTAGTTAACCCTAAGACCCCCCATTTACTTCGATTTGAGCTCGAGTGAGGAAGATTGAGGTTGGGAAAGATTAATTAACAAGAATTTGGGGCTTTAAACGCCTCATCTAATAACTTGAGCTAGAAATAGGAAAGTTACTTGATATTATATTGATTGTTCACATTTGCTACATTCTAAGGCTTGAGAAGGCTTAGTAATGACATTTATCAATTTGGTCGAGAGACTTTTGATGAGATTTTAGAAATCATTAGCTAATTAGCGTAAACTCACTTTTAGTTGTAAAATCATGAAATATATTGGATCGTTACTTGAGCGTAATTTCCTTTGTATCCTTACTTGTGGTCATTGATCATTTTACCCGTTTTCTAGTTAGTTTTATCTTTGTTAGTTGTTAAACCAAAAATCAAATATTGAGAAAGTTTTTGGCTTAGCTTAGTGTGTGATAATTCCTTACTTGTTTAAATCTCCTTTATATTGTCCCTGTGAATTCGACCCTGACTCATAGTTGGGTAAATTATATTGTGACTTTCTCTTTGAGGAGTGGATTTAGACGTTATCATTAATCGTATCCTGAAACGCAGAAAAAAAAAATCATTGGCTTATCAAATTATCTATCGAGGCCTTGTCTATAGTAAGGGGCCCTTTCTTGCTCGTTTTGGTTGTTTCCCTACTTTTCACGTCATTTAGGTTCCGGCCTCTAGATAACTACGTACTTTAATTTTTTTTCATAAGTTTGATCTTCATAAAAAAAAAAAACTTCCGAATGTAAGCAAAATGCTATAAAACTTGGAAAAATCGCACTCATATTAAATCATAGATCAATAAATAATGAGGCTTTTCTTCGCTACGTTGTAGAGTATGGACTCAAAGCATTTGACATTTAAACTGATACTGTTTGACCGAATCTTCCAGGTCCAATATTGCACACCGAACAATTAGCTCAATAGTCAATACAATATTTCACATGAAAACGTTTGTTACCATCTCAAAAAAAAAAAAAAATCACATGAAAACTAAAATTTCATGACATCCCAATAAATATTGTTAAAGGAAGAAGCTATAAAGACTATAACTTCTGCAAGTTGAGAATACAGATAAAAAAAAATTGGATCATGCAGATGAAAAATGGGGGATTGGAGAAAAAAATTCGGATCATTTCTCGATCTGTGCGTGTCATCCTTGCGCAGGGGCCATGTTAATCTTCTCTGTATCGTTCCAATTTTATCGGATGTCCCCAAAGGGACAAGTAATGCTTTTCTGCTTCCACTATTTGAATTGCATAGAGTTTTAGCTTTCGGTCGATGTGGGACTAGCTAGTTACAGGGAGTTCGTTGGAATAGAACCAAAAGGCTCTTCTTTTCTTGTTTTAGTATTGGAGGCTTCTAAAAGCCCATTGCTAAATGGGCTGCTTGTGGACGATAAAACATGGGCCAGTAGGAAACTTGACTTGGAACTTTTATCAAGTCTATTTCCAATTTGCCTTCCATATTCAAGCACTATATTTTAAAGCGAAAATTACGCCACAAGTCACTGTACTAAAATTAAGCACATAAATAGCATAACTTCTCAAATTCATCAAAAAGAACACTGTTTATTATTTTATTAGCATATTTACTGGTTACTTATCCCACTAAACTAGGAATTCACATTAAATTTATCCTACTAAAAGAGGGATCAAATTTATTCTCTTACATTTTTATCTTTATTATTCTCATTTCTCTTTCTTCTACGTGATGGGTACACCCCCCATTAACTTCAGTTCTCCCTCTTCATCAATTGATAGACTATTTTTCTATTTCTATTAGATTTTTGCTGTTGACACTCTGCTACTACTCCATAGGTTAATTGATCATATTTTTCTAACTGCGTGGACAGAAAATCGTCTATTTTCACTCCTTTTCGTTTTACATTGGATGCTATTACTTTTTTTCCTTTTATGTTTTCTTTTATTTGGAGGAAGGAGAATAAAATTAAGTTGCTTTAATAATTTCTGCTTCAAAGAGTTGTTAAGCGAGGACTTACGTGGTAATAAAGTCCTGGAAAGATGTTGAGCATGGCAAAGTCAAATTATTGTTATATTTTATATAAATTTATGAAAATATATTCATGGTATAAATGTATTATATCAAAAAAAAATTAAATTATTAAATAAATTTGTACTTGTAATATATGATATGCATGGTATAAAAACTTTATATCTAAGATATACTATGTATTTATATGGTATATATATTGTATATGGCAAATTCAAAATATTGTTATATTTCTGGTACAAATTTATGGGCTATAAACAATTGTAAATTCATGGAAATATGATATGCATGGTATAAAAATAAAATAAAAAACTGAAATATATCATGTATTTTTATGGTATAAGTGGAGTATATGGCAAATTCAGATTATTATTATATTTCTGGTACAAATTTAAGGATATAAAGGTAACAATTGTATATTCATGGAACAAATTTGTTATAATGAAAGTATTTCTTTGTGATTTTTTATGAGATATAAATATAATTTATAGTATATGTATGATAGTTTTTTTTTTTTATATCTCAAGCATACCATGTATAAGTATGGTATAAACACAAGGCAAAGCCAGATTATTAAAAATGGAGAAGAAGACTGAACGCAGTTATCCAAGAGGGAAGATATTTTTTGAGCAAAAAAGCAGGACAAAAATCAGTTGGTTTGTTAATGACTTAGTCTAGTCATATACTTATAATAGAGAGGAATTTGTTGTGGTATCTAACTCTTCTACTTCTACGAAATGTTGATTAGATAATGGTGCTAAACTTCTGTAAATCTATCTATCTATCTATCGGTAAAAACTTATCTATATTACTTTAAAAGCGTGAATATAAATGTTGATTGACCAAAATATCTTTCAAATATTGAACGACTTTTATACTCTTAATTAGCTCTAATTCTATTTCCCTAAAACCTAAAAGAAACATGAGGAGTACTATCCTATTACCAGAGGCGAATCTAGGATTTAAATTCTATGGGTTCAACATCTAAATTTTTTAGCACTAAACCATTATATTGCTAAAGTTATCGGTTCATATCTACTATTTATTGTAATTTTAGTAAATTTTTACACATAAATTTGTACCCCGCATCGACAGTTTTCTGTTCAATTAAACCCCAAGTTATAGTGCTCCATCCGCCTCAGCCTATTACCACTAGGAACTTAAGTTCCAATCCTATTTCTTTACGTTTCTAAATTACCATTGTTTTCATAGTAATTTGAGTAATTAACCTCCTTTTCTTTTTTTTTTATTTGGATTATATTCCTAATTTAATTGATATGCAAGCCAAACACTTCTTTAAAAGCACCATTATTCCACATTCCCCGTCATAAACTCTTTAAGGTATTAATTTTTAAGCTATGATATCGCTTCAAAAAGAAGATAAAAAATCAACAAACTTCTTGAAAAATACTAAATATCCATCACAAAGTTGATTGATTATTTTATGGAAGTTAGCAAATATAAAATTTTAGGTTTAAGAAAAATAGTTGAAATAGTTTCTTCGTGTAAAAATTTCATTGCGAAAACTATCATAACGTTATACAACGATATGAGGACTTTTCAAAATAAATGATTATAGCTTACTTTTTTTTATCAACTTAAATTTTTAAAAATAAATAACTAAATATTCTGAAAACTAATTGACATTCGTATAAATTGATTTTGTTTAGTAACGATTTTCAACACGTTTATATTTGTATGTAAATGACAATAAATAAATGTTGGGTCACTTAATTCCTAATATTGGATTTTCTTAGTTTCCATGTGGGGAAAAAGAAGAAAAAAACATATACCAAGAAAACCATTTCCAAAGACATAGATACAATTTTATGCAATAATAACATTTTTGTACTTCATAAATAAATTTATGTAATTACAAATAATATTATCTAATATTTTTTAACGACGATTGGGATTGTCAGGCAATAACGTGTGAGGCATGTTTATAGAGACTAGTATTATTTTAAAAGCATGAATATAAATATTGGTTGACCAAAATATCCTTTAAATATTGAACGACTTTTATACCCTTCAAAAGCTATAACATTTTTTAGTAAAACTATTTCATATTGGATAAAGTAGTAATATGTAAGATTTTCCCACATATCTAGAACTTTGAATCCATTCAAAAAATTGCTATTTGACTACAATTCTGAAATTAGAATCCTAAAACAAATACACTAAACATGTACCTCACACGGCCATGTCATAACTAATGTGTACAATTTTAGTGATCAATTTTCTTTATTTATTATTTTGTCAAACATTAGATCATTTTGGCATGAGGAATAGAAATAGAATCCTAATTAAATACTACCACTGGGTTTTGATGCCTAAATAAGATGGCTTGCTAAATTTTTGTGCACAACATTGTTGTTTGGTGTTTTTATTTCTTCGTCTGGTTTGATTTTTCTTCCAAATCCCATTGTCACGACTTGAGAGAATATTAAGATGAAGTAATTTGATGAAGTAAATTTTGTTGTTGAATATTTAGTCTATCTTATTTTCTCTTTTAGGTATTCTTTCATGTTCCAAGCATAGATGGGATCTATAGTTGAGCAATAGCTAAATGAACTTTATGATGAAGATCGAAGAGGAGGATGTTTGCTGGGTTTTTGGGTTTGCGAGAAATAATGGGAGGATTCTCTCAAAGTAGTTATTTGAGGTTAACTTTCACCTTTCACTTAGCTTTATTGTTTTTGTAAAATACTTGTGACATAAAGCACAAGATAGTATGTAATATTGATTGCAACATATAGCCTTCAATAAGTAAATAATTCTTTGAAATATTAAATTAAAAAATTTAATATTTTACCTAAATTTAGTAGTTTAAAATAAACTAAAGATTTTGCATTTTTTTTTGCGCGGATTGCCCTTCTTTTGGGGTGGTCTTTAAATTTTGCCCCTCGTATTTGTGGTCTTTAAATTATGCCCCTCATATTGCTGGTCTTTAATTTTTGCCGCGCATTGCAACTCGAATGCGTTCATGCAGAAATCATGAGGGTCGAGTTCGAACCCCCGCTCAAGCATAAATTAAAAAAAAAAAAAAATGCAAGACAAGGTTTGGGTCGCGTGTATGCGGACCGCATACTCATTACCTTATGGGCAGACTTGGCATAAGTATCTTTGGTCCGCATAACTTTAGTAATTTAACAAGTTTATGCCAGTTGGGGCATACTTATGGACAAACTTTTAATGGGCAAACTTTTATGGGACCGACATAAACTTGTGAAGAATTACCAAAGAAATGCGACCCGGCATACTTATGCTAAGTCTGCCCATAAGGCATAAGTATGCCGGGTCCGGCATAACTTTGGTAATTCCTTCACAAGTGTATGCCGGTGGGGGCATAGCGAAATTTAAACTCTGCCTTGCGATTTTTTTTAAAATTTTGACTGTGTGGGGGTTCGAACCTGGAACCCATGGGTTTTAGCCGAAGGGCAAAATTTAAAGATTTCAAATATGAGGGGCAAAATTTAAAAACCACCCCAAAAGAAGGACAATTCTGCGAATTGCCCAAGATTTTGCATATATGTTTTAATCTCACGTTGGATAAAATTTGTGTTTGATCATGTATAATCAAGAAAAATTGTTCTTCCTTTTCATAAATTGTCGTTCTTCTTTATTATAGATTTTTTTCAAAGAGGTGAGGGTAATAAACTTGATGAAGACAACTGTCAGGGTTAAGTTATATGGATGTACTACTACTATTATTATTGTTACGTGAAATTCCTTCATTCTTAATTACAGGTCTCGGATTCGAGTTCTGGGTATGAAGTCGACTGAGTTAGGATACTTCCAATATGGTACTTCCCTGCGGATTTAGTCGGACATCACTGTTGGTATCGGTCACCAGGTGAAAAACAAAAAAAATATAATCCACTATATATCAACGTTCAGTTATTTTGCACGTTCGTAGAGACTAGTACTATATTAAAAACATGAATATAAATGTTGGTTGACCAAAATATCCTTCAAAATTTGAACGACTTTTATGCCGATTTATAGCTTCTTTTGTCTTGCAAAGTTTTGGGAGATGTATGTTTTGTCTTCACACAGGCAATTGTTCCTTTGTGACATAGGAGGCTTGGCTCCCATTCCAAGAAACAAAGACATCATCTTTATGTAAGCTACTGCCTTCCTCAATTTCATTTTCACCTATTAATTTCATGTAGTTTTAGCATGCTTTGGTGTTTTAAATGAATCATGTAGTTATAATTACTTGAGTTTATCTGTGCTTATAGAATTTTTCAGATTACAGAGCTTAAAAGTTCATTGGATCCTCATTATGAGTGTGATTGTTGCAATAGGTTAATCTGAATTCTGCCATTGAGGCTCAAAGCGCTACTAAGTTTTGAGTTTGGATTGGCATATAGGCTTAAATGTCTACAATCTAAACCAATGTTTCATACTCCTTAATATTCACAACACTTCACATTCAGCAACTTATAGCATTCCGTGTGCTAATTAGATGTCAAGCTGTCTTCTCTGTTTTCATGAAATATAAGACGACTTCATTCCTTTTTTTAATCTCCCAAGAGTTTATGTGTTGGGTTCATACACTGGTTCCTCTAAGCATTTAGCATTTCGCTTAAATTTCGTGTTAGTAAGGATTTTTCTCTCATTTTTTCAATGAAGAAATTGACCATGATGATAGATGATTCATCCCCTGGGGATTCTTATCGTTGGTTATGTGTTGATTTCATGCGGCATTTTTTGGCCTCCATGTTATAATAGTGGAAAATCAAGAATTTGTCATTCATGATTATTTATGTCATAACTTGTTGCTTCAAAGACTTGTAGCCTGCTTGATCAAGCTTATTTTTCCCTAAAAGTGCTTATTTTTTCCAATAAGTTGCTATTTTTAAAAAGTGAGGTGTTTGACCAAGCTTTTGAGAGAAAATAATTGATTTTGGCGAGTAGCAGAAACAGTTTTTCAGAAGTTAAAAAATATCTTTTGCCTAAAAACACTTTTGATAAAATACACTTAGAAGCACTTTTTAGAAGTTTGATCAAACACAAAGTGCTGTTCAAAAGCGTTTTTAAATTAATTGGCCAAACACAAACTGTTTTTCACCAAAAGTACTTTTTTGAAAAGTACTTTTAAAAATAAGCTGATTTTAAAAGTTTGACTAACAGGCTATTGCTTTTGTTCACAAAATACAAACAAGTGCTTTTTATTGAAAATCTTGATCACCTGGTGCTTGTACTCCATTGAATATAGAGCTACTGGGGATACTGTAAATATCGATTTTGTAAACTTCTCCCAAATTAACAGCCACTTTAGTTTAAAAAATTATCTTGCCTTCATTAAAGGAATCTAGAATAGACAAAATTATCAGGTAACTTTTTTAAAAAATAGATATAAAACGTAGCCTTCCCAATAATATTTGTATATTAAACACATTTTTTGTATGTGCGGAACATTACGCTACTTTTCAATACTTTATTCTTTGTTGCTCCACATAACATATTCAATTTCTCTCTTTTCTCAATATTCTCTATTTGTTATTTGTTTTAATTTTCGAGTTTAAATGTTATCCTCTTATAATAGAATTATATGGGTTAAATTTAATAAACTTAAATATGTGAAACTTTGGATGAGTTAATACTACGAATTCGAATCAACAAAAAAATAATTTCTTTTTTTTTTTAGAACAAATAATTAAGTTTTCAAATTAACTAATTAAAAAAAGGTCCAATTTAATTCTTTTGCAAGTTGACAAAACTCTTTAGTTTTGATAAAAGAGCATCACGGTGACAATGATTAAGAAAAAAAAATCAAAACCGATTAAAGTATTGTAATTTTCCTAATATTTAAGACTTTAAAATTAGCAAAAAGTAAGGTTATTAAATCTTTCCTTATTTGAGTTAGTTGGAAAAACTAATATTTACGACTTTAAAATTGATTAAGCTATTACCTTATACTAAACCTTTTCTTGTTTGAACTCTTTAACATTATTATATTACCTTTCATGTTAAATTTTTAAATATTTATATAATTTTGAAATTCAACAATTTTTTATATATAAACTATTTATTGAGCTATCCTCAATCGGAAAACTCACTAAACTTCATCCAATTTAGCTAAATTATGTTTGTACAAAATTTATAGTCAAGCATTCGAAGCGGTATGATATTATATCTTACAACATGATTGCATAAACATGAGAAATTAATCAAGAAAAGGGGAAGAGTAAAAAAGGATTACAATAAAATCTTAAATATAACAAAGAGAAAAAGAACAGATTTTGCAATATTAGTAAATACTTATCCACACCGAGTATTACATAAAACAAAATATGCTAACCTAATGGTTAAATATTAGAGTGGAAATATATAACTTGACTATGATTGATAAACATGTTTATGAATGATACATATCTTGTATTCATTAATTTAATACAAATTACCCAATATAGATAATTTTTTACCTTATGATACTTCTTAATCGTACAAATCAGACATTGGTAAAATTTGTCGCTAATCCTATTCAATGACATATTAACAACGAATTATCAAAACAAAAAAAAAAAAAATCTTTGCTATGAGCAGTTTAGCAATGGATAAACGACAAAATGTTTAGCTAAGTTCAATTTTTTTCTACAGGTTTGTTATCAAATGAGGTACGCGCTTTGGTCATGCGCAAAGCGCGTACATTACAACTGGTATTTTTATATAATTGTATATTTACGTTTTTCCCCTTTTAAAATAAAATCTAGAAACTAATTTTAAAAAGTTATAACTGATAAACCAGGCGTACGTAAACTAGGTCTAGCACCTGAACTATGGTAACGTAAACTAGATATAGTTTAAATAAATAATGCGATAGCAGGAATAAAATAAACAGATATCAAATAGCAACAAACTACCTAAATAGGGCAAAATCTAGTTTACCTATACCATTTCATCCACCCGTATCAGTACGATGTGTGACATATACACGTGGCACCGCGTTCACAATCATATGCCAGACAATCAGATATCAAATAGCAACAAACTACCTGAATAGGGCTAAATATAGTTTACCTATATCATTTCATCCACCCCGTACCAGTACGATGTGTGACATATACACGTGGCACCGCGTTCACAATCATATGCCAGATTTTTTATTGTTCATTTTAAGATCATATTTATAACTAGTGTAACTGACAATTTCTCAATATAGTGTGGGTGTATTTTTCTACCTTTTCCCTATTAAAAAATAACTTAATTCTAAAAACTAAAAAAGAATGGCTTAATTTTAAGCAGTAACCCTGAAAGTGGTTAAGCAACTAAACATGACACTTTTTGCCTCCAAGGCCCACTCTTCAATCAATCCTTGCATGGCTCCCCTCTGCAGTATAAAACCCTTATCAGACTGCACATGTTAGAGGCGCACACACAAAACCCTAATACTGTTTAGCCTTAAAATGGCTCTTAGCATTCTGTTATACAGAGAAACCGCTGTTGAGTCTAATGAGAAATATTCATTTTATTCTCATACTCTACAGCGTTTCTCTGTATAACCAAATGTTTTAGGGTCACTACTATTTTCTGCATTCCCTATCACAAATTTTTATGTTTATTCTATCATCAAATGGGTCTTGAACCCTTTGCTATTTTTTTTTTTTTTTTTTTTGACATGTTGGTATCAATTACTCCCAGTTCGAATTTTGAGAGTCAAACCTGTTTTGTTTGACTGTGAATTCGGGCATGAAATCTTTTAAGTTCTTAGAAATAAAATTTACATATTTGAAAACTAGTAAAAAGTAGTAAACTAACAATAAAATTAGTTTGAACCTTGAAATTCGGAAGGTGCCACATTAATTTGGACGGAGGGAGTATATGTTATGGCTAATTTCTTAATGATATCTATGACTTAATGGTTGTGCCCAAAAAATGTGATGGAAAATGTTTTACCTTCGAGAATTATCCTTTTTTTGCTTTTCTGAATCAATCATTTGGTGTTGGTTAATATTTCGTTTGTCGTTTACAGCTTGTTTAAATGGTTGTTACCGATTGTTTTGTATTTTATTGGTGGTGTTGTTAGTTTAAATACTATGTTTGTTTTGATTGTTACTTTATTTTATTGTATCGGTAACAAAATAAAGTCAACCGATAATGGTGTATCGCGTCGTTACCTTTTTATAATTGCTTGTCCTCCTACGGTTGTACCTTACTTTTCTTGTAGGTTTATCCTTCAGATTTATGAAAAGATATATAACAACCATCCAAACAAGGTGTAAGGGTCTTGTGAGGTTGTAGTAGTAGACTATGAGAAATTGCTCAATGAGGTATAGGATAGTTGTGAGTGGCAAAAATTTACTATTGAGTTGGATTTAAATATACTTGTAAAAGAAAACGAATTACACCCTAAAGGACATAGAAATACAACTTTTGACACTTTAGAGGAATCAACTCCTGAGAAATGATTCATTAAGCAAAAACATTATAGATAATACTGAAACAATGATTTTTCTGAATTTGTGAGTTTATGTCAAAGTTTGTATCAGTTTCGGGGTGTCTAGGAAACAAAGATTGCTGTCTTTACTCTGTTATAAGTCTTTTTTCGTGTATGAGATCCTAGGGGCAGCAGTGTTAAATACTTATGGTGACTATTTAGCAATATCCCATTGAAATGCCACTGATAGACCAATTTTCTTTCCCTTCCTAATGATTTGGTTATAAGGAAGCACCTTGGTAGAAGTACAATAGTATGTTTTATGCCCAAAGCAAGATTTTTGGAATTATGGTTAGGCAGAGAAGAGTTGATTTTAAGCACTGGTTTCTACAGTCTGGTAGGGTACCCTTTTTGAACATTTTAAATTGTAACTTTGCTGTTTTTAGACTGTCATATGTATGATTAGTCAGAGTAGGGAACTTTGGCTTCTCTGTTGGTACAAAGGATGACCGGAAAATGGCATGAGAGGGTGCATTATAGTCCCAAATATTTTGCACTTTTGGGTGAAGGAAACAAAACAAAAGTCTGATCAACAAAACTAGTGGCAGAATTTTATGACCTGTGATTATAATTGTTACAGATACTATGTTTAAAGCTCTAAAATTATAACTCTTATTATTTGTTTAGCAAGTAGCAACAGTATCAACAATTTAATGGTTTTCCAAATAGTGCTCTGATTCATTTTGTTTTTTTTGAAAGAAGTTCAGTAATAAATTGAGATCACAATTTGCAATTCGTGTTTCTCATCGATATAAAATTTTGTTTCACTTTTCCTTCTTGTCTCAGAAAAGAAGTGATTGTTTTGTGTGGATCGTTATGTATGTTCAGTAAAGGAAGAATCTAGCAGCACGCGGGATCATATTTATGGAAACATGAGATAGTATGTTTTGACTGATCGACATGGTTGTTATACCTGCCTCTGGAAAGAACCAGACGAAAGGGAAAAATATCTTCAACAAACATTTATAAAGAAAGGCTTTACATGCAGAAAAAGTGTCACTAGCTGAATAGTCTTTGGACATTTTTTGGACTATAATTAGTAACCCCTATATAGCATCTACTTGGAAAGTGTAGAAACAGAAAAGTTTCGTAGGCCCTACCCTTAGGGTACTGGGGTTTGGGGAGGCAGGGTCAGGACTTGGTTAAACTTATCTGAACTCTTTCTATGGATTGAATACAAAGGAAATAGTTCAGCACTTCTCATAGCTTCATTTTACTTTAACACAAACCATCGCTATTGATATCCGAGTGCTTTCACTTCTTTTAGGATTTTTTACAAAATTGACAATGGTGGAGGAATCCTATTTTGTCATTGATGATAGTGATGCACACGAAGTGGCGACGTCTTTTTCGCTTTATGCGTTCCTGAGGTATATGCCTTTCTCTTTATCTTGGCAATTGCCAAAGTCGTCTATCTCTCTCTGGGTTTTCTGGAGCCAAAATGAAGATACCTGCATGAGTAACTTTTAGTTTCTCGAATTGTAACCTTGCTGGTACTTGTCCTTCCTTAAATGCTGTTATATTTAGAAGAGACTTTGAGGCGTTGTTTGAACATGTAGGTAAGAAGGATTAAATCTGCAATCAATTTTTAGGGATTCCATGGATTCATGGGCTTCGGGGACACCTTATAGTACAATTTTTGGCACCCACAAAAATTGATGGCAATCAACTTCATTTTAATCTCTTGCCTACCCTTGCCCTTCCTCATTTCCATTGCAAAAGCAAATAATTAAAGAAGAAAATAAGATGTTTGGCTGAATAAGCCTGATTGATTTTGAGAGGAACTCCTGTGTAATTTATAGCTAGTGTGCAAGTCTACTTGTCACGTGTATTGTCACAATCATTTAATGTTTTCATGTTATGTGAATCTATTACGAGATTACCATGAATCCCAACGAAATTATCTTCTTATTTATTCCACTGCAATTGCAAAGTAATAAACCTGAATTGAATCTAAAACAAATGAAAAATAGCAATGCTTCTAATTTGTTCACATATATAATGTTAATTCCATACTATGAATGAAAAGGGAACATGCAAAATAGCTAGTTTTATTTTTCATTTACATGTACATTTTGTCCTACTGTTATTTATTGCGTTTCGGATATCGCACCATTTCTCTGTTGTACTGCTCTTTTTTCTGAATGTGCACCATTTCTCTGTTGTACTGTTCTTTTTTCTGAATGCTTTGTACTGCTTTCCTTATTAGTTGTCATGTTTTCTTCACTGCTGTATTTCCTTTTTCATAACTACTTTAATTTGTTGCACTTTAGCCCCAAGGGTCTTTCAGAAACACCTCTCTACCTCCACGAGGTAGGGTTAAGGTTTGCATACATCTACCCTCCCCAAGACCCCAATTGTGGGATTATACTGGGTATGCTGTTGTGATCGATGGCACCAGAATCAATAACCCATTTGTTTGAGGAAGCAATGACTCAGCACAAGCAGTGACTAGAGCAGATTCTTTCAAAGGTTCCTGATACTGAGAGAGTATGGCATACACATCAGCTAAGATTGTAATAGTATTTGCCAAGGATAAACTAGGCACAGCAAGATTGGCAGTCTGAGTTCTTTGGTTGTGATTTTGTAACTTCCTACAGTGCCACTTTATGTGTCCAGGTTCCTTGCAGTAGTTACAAACAATATTATTGTCCCTCCTTTGTTGTTGTTCTTCCTCCCAGTACTATTTCTCACTCCTTGTTTGGTAACAAGTAAATTGTTTCGCTGATTGGATGGATTACTCTCTATGGACAACAGTCGATTGAAAACATCTTGGAGAGAGGTGAACTCAGAACTTAAAGGAATCTGGGATTTGGCTCGCAGTCTCAAATTCTGAGGGGAGTCCAGCTAGAAGACTCATTATTGCCATTTGTTCCCTCCGCGCCTGTTGTACACTGAATGGCAGAACCATATTCAGTTCCTCATAAGTTTCTTTGAACTGCATGAAATAGTAGCGAGTGACTTAGCTTCCTTCTCAGCCCAATTGAAAGCCTTACATACTTCATAATTTCGAGAAACATTTCCTTTGCCAGAATAAAGGCACTCCAAGTAATCCAATTAATTCCTTAATGAATTCACAGTGAGTGACCAAACCAACAACGTCATGATAAATAGAGTTGGCAAGAGTAGTTTAGCATCCTCTCTCAGCCAAGCTTTTTTGGTTTCATCAGTTGAAGGATCTTGAATTAGGCGGTCATCCTTTTCAACACTTCCCAAACAGATCCTAATATTCTCACTCCAGTCTAAATAGTTAGACCCATTTAATTTATATTCTGTGATACCTGTACAGTGCTGAATCTATCTGAGTGACAGTTCCTTTAGTATCAGCCATTTTCAACTAATGAATTTTCAGTCAGACAATGATTAACAAAGAAAACACAGGTATCACTCTAACGTGACCTGTCAATGATCATAACCTCTTTCAGAAAACAAAAAACAAAGATATCAAGCCTAATGCCTTTGATACCATGAAACAAAGAGTAACCTTCTCTTTCTGATATCACATACAATGAGTACGGAGATATTTATACGCTTACATGAGATCCCAACAAAGGAAACAAATCAAAATAATATCCTACAGATCTCTTCCTATGATTCTGCTAACTCTACAAGCAAACACAATATTTACGGCTCATTCTTGCAACATTTATCATCTCTATAGATTTTTAAGATGGATATCATTGTACTGCATTGACATTAATGATTTGAAAGGAAAAATCTAGTCTATGTTATAGCTGAATGGCTTGGATCTGATGACCAAGGAAATCTACTTTTACTTCAAGGCTACTAATGTGATTTAAGGTTTCAAGTCACTACTAAAAACATAAGTTTTTCCCACCGACATTCAGTGGGAAAATTGTGCTATAAAACATGATTTTTCCACCTCATTCCCACCGAACCAGCTCACTGGGAAAACCCATGGTGGGAAACAAGTTGCCATTGAAACACTGGGGAACTTCTTAATTTTTCCGTGTGAAAACACTATCATTTAGGTTTTTCCCACCGACATTCAATGAGAAATAGCCACTGAACATTTTTTAGTGGAAAATTCAGTGGGAAAATAAAGATTTTCTAGTAGTGAGTTCCTTTGCTTTAATAGACATTAGGTTCAGTAGTACTTAAGGGTCAAACTTATCCATATCACTCTACATAGCATCATTTCAGGATTTAATCTAAGCTTATTCCCCAGTTTCCATGTTGCTAAATGAATATTCATGCATCATTAAGATTCTTCATGGTGCAACTGCAGGAATTTTGCCTCAATCAGCTCAGTTTCCTACACAACTTCCTTTTGTTTGCTGTCTTAACCGGATTTGGGTGTATTTCAGCCACTTTAGAATTAGAATGAATCAATGTATGGTCTCAGATTGTTATCAGTAGTTGTGCACATAAAACTTTGATCTATGATATTTTGGTTTAATTGGAGGCAAATGTGAAAGCGTAGTGGAATTTGTACGCTTATTACATATCCTCTATCTGGTGACCACAGTTTAATCTTTCATTCCACATCTTTGCTCTCTCTCTCTCTCTCTCTTTCTCTCTCTCTCATGTGTGTACACAGACACACACAAAGCACACACAGGCAACTGTGAAACATATGTATATTCCGTAGTGACATGCTAATCGAGATGATAGTTTTCAGCGAAGTTGTGATTTAGTTTGAGATAGGAAGTCCTGAAATCTGTGTGCAGTAGTAATTTTGGTACACTGTTATCTCATAAAGAGATTATCCCTCTGACCTTTCATTTCCACTACCTCAAATATTACTTCTTTTACGCTCCTCTGTATGAAGAGACTTTGTATTGTCTCTGATGAGATGACCCTCTATTTATTTGTTTACTATTCTCTGTCGCAGGTTGTTGGTTTGCACTGTTCTAATGATTCTTGTGTGCAGGTGACTTTTCAGCAGAGACATCCATGACTTTTGAAAATGTCTCCGAATGATAGATTACCTTAATAATCCTCCATAGCAGGCATCCCATATTCAACCGCAGGAGATTGATGAAATTAAGCGACTATTGGACGTAGTGTGTAAAAGATTTACCTTATGCTCAGACATGGATACCTTGTAAATACCTAAACTTTGTTGCAAGTAAAGGCAGCAGCAATGCCATTTTTAATGCAGGATATAGTGAAGAAGTAATTTTGATTACTGATGGACCTTGGTATGCTTCAGATGATCACCGAGCTGATTTTCTATTAAATTTTGGCATGGCATGTGATTCTCATTATTTTCGGAATGCGAGAGGTGTTGCGGGGAGGGTATTTTCATCTTGTTGGGCATGCTTCTGTGACAACGTATCCAGATTCAGCACAAGCGAGTTTCCGGTGGCACCCCGTGCACATTTATAGGGTGGACCGATTGCTTTGCTATTTATTTGCGAAGTACCAATGCTGGAAACAGTGAATACATACTCGAATTCTCTTTGTCCTACTGCAGAAAGGATGATAAAGTGGAGCAAAAGCTATTGGACTCCATATTAGTGATAATGAGGGAGCATTCTTCAACCTTCAAGGTTGGTTCAGGAGAAGAAATCAGAGAGGAGTTATCAGTTGAAGTAATCATACTCTGTGCCTCAGAAAAGTGATTATCTTCATGGGCCACTAGCAACTAGTACTCCATCTTGGACTGGGAATGCAGGGACTGGATGTTAGCCAATGCAGCAGCATCTCTTCGGAAGTACTGACCTTGTGCCAAATGGCATAATATCGTTTGAACGAATTATCTACTGTGACCTCTGACAAAGCAGATAGGAGAACTAATTTTTTTGATCACTTACCGGGATCTGAAGCAAAAGTTCATCTTCAAACTTGAAGATGCGGCAGAGAACCTTGATGGTAAGACTTCCATAACATGCCGTTTATTTTCATCTAGCTGCATTTTCCTTTTCTTTTGTCAACCTTGTGTTCTGAGATTTATATCTTTGTTTAGAAGTTAGCCGATCTACACTGAAGCGAATATGCAGACAGTACAATATACCGAGATGACCATCTTATATGATGGTAAAGATGGATCACTCCCCTGGGGAACCTTGTAAGAGTCATTTGACATCTTCCAAACCCACTCCTAAGCAAGACGTAGTTCCACTTTGTAGTGAAAAGCAAATAGTACAATAAAGGCTTAATAATATAAAGAAGACATTTGATTTCATTGATAGTCGCTCAATTTTCACTTTATTGCAATAAAATCACTAACTATCCTTTGTTCACGGAAAAATCACTCCATTTACCCTTATTACTAGACTTTTTTTGTAACACAAATGTCACTCAACTTTGTCTAAGTATCATAGAAAGTCATTGGGAGCATACAAAAGAAACTTTTTATATTGAATAACTTTTTTGGTTTCAACAAAATTGTTTAGTGACTTGATGTGATACTTGGGCCAAAGTTGAATAATTTATTTGTTACGAAAAACAGTCTGACTTTATGTGATACTTAGACAAAGTTGAGTGATTTATGATGCAAAAGCCAAAAAGTAGTTTGTGACTCTTTGGTGCATAAAATAAAAGATGAGTGACCATTTGTGAAATTACCCCTAAAGTTTCATCGCACATCCTCATCAAGATTGACAGATTTGCTGGAAGAAGTAACAAAGAGGCTCAAATTAAAGACTGGAAGGTTCATGGTTAAGTATTCAGATGAAGATGGTGAATGGATTCTCATAGCCTGTAACACAGATCTAGGACATTATATTGCTGCTGTAAGATATTGGAAAAAGCTGCCATCACCATCTCAATTCAACCAATTGGGCACTGGAAGCCTTTGTGCCAATTGCAGTTCTGGATTTTGGAAGAGGATTTCCTAATAGATGAATCCCAATTAAAAGATATGGTGTAATTAAAGACGTTAATTCTTAGACAATACTTAGGCATATGGGAAGAAATTATTTAAGCGTACTTTGCCTCTACTAGGATTTGAACCCTGAATCCTAATCTATCATGATTTTTATTCTACTTCATCGACTGCTATATAGGCCACACGCTCCATTTTGCGTAGATTGAGAAAAATACAATTCAGTTGATGCCTTCTTCAGGAACCAATAGTTAGTTTGATAAAAAAACTGGATCTCTTTAAGAAAACTGTAGACACCAACTTAACTGTATTCATTAGATAAATACATGAATTAGAGTTACCCATATTCATAGGAGTTCACACATGTAACTACTAATAATAATTGAAAATAAACCTAGCTAATCTGATCCTTATTCATTCTAGACCTTGGTCCAACTAGTTTGTTATAATTCTGAAACACCACTACAATGGACGAGCATTAGCCAACGAACTACTCCAACTGGTATATTACAAGACTTTCATGTTTGAATCCTTAAGATCTGCAATCACCTATCTCGGCCCTGAAGAAAAAATAATCTTGCATGCGAATCCTCACAATCAATTCCTTTGCAAACCACTTACAAATGGTATTACTCCTCCTGTTTCATCTTAGGTGATTTTATTTTGCTCATAAATGTGGATTTAAGATGTTAATTTGACTTATATAATATATATTGATAATGATGGAACAAAATATAATATTAAATTAGTGGCCGAAAATTAAAGCATGAATAATTTACTAAATTTCAATTTTTTTTGAATAATATAAAATAATAGATAACACGTGAAGGTCCTCAGTTTAAGCCGTGGAAATAACCTCTTTAAAACGTAAAGGTATAAGATCGATAAAGATTTCACTCTCGTAGTCCGCCTTTTCCTGATCCCGCATATTTGTTTAGTGCAGACGGAATACCTTTTTTTACGTGAAATATTTAGGAATTAACGTTTCAAAATAAAAAGAATGTGGTATAAACGGAATTTAGTATTGTATAAGAAATACATATGGATATATTATCCTGGGCCGTTGGATGATGGGATGGGCTGCACGCTCTTCTAAAGAAATCGCAACCCCTCACTGATTCCAGTGAATTATATATCGTTATTCTGCTTTGGCATTTATCAAACGCCTTAGTTATGGCATTCAACGACCACAAAATCTGAATAGACTAACCAAATTTGATCCGTTTCTGTTAGCTTCCACAGTTGCCTAGCTGCCTAGCTAGTTAAGTTACCCTGTCTAGTTTAGTTCTCTTTCTTTAATCATTTATCCTCCCTTGGCTGCTAGTGAAATGAAAGAGGATATTCTGGTCAACTAGCATTGAGGAATATTCTATTTTTCCTTTAGACAGTGCCACTCACTTCTAGATCAATGCAAGTTGCATTTGTCTTCCATACATACACTTCGTTATCTTATGAGTACTTCAAGTTAGTACATAGATTATTTATACCGTTAAGTTAAGTTGATCTATAATCATAGTTATACCTTCATATCAAATCTGATTGTATGGTTATAATCTAAAAAATAAAAGCATTCGTAATCTACTATAACCCATGAAAATGCACTACTATTGCGAAGTTTTAACACTGAATGTAAATACAAGACTATTTTCTTAGTCAAGTCAAATCTTTTAAGAATTTTTACACTATCATGTCACCTCCATATGTTATAGCAAGTAATTTTCTTTGTTTTTAAGATGACAATGCATGTACATATTTTAGAATAGTTTATAATAGTATAAAACTATCTTCACACTAAAGATGCATTTAACTATTTTTGTGTATATATAACGATTTAACCTAAGGTGGACGACATGATCAAGAGCCGTAACGCAGAGAGAGACCCGGGCCCCGGGGGGAGGGGGGGGGGGCGGGGACACATCTAGTCAATAAGACACTGAGGTTGAGTATTAAAGCATATATTTCTATAATATTTTACTATGCAATAAGAAAAAGAACCCTTATTCCCATATAAAGTCCTTTGTTTAATCTAATTCTGTCTTTATATATAAGCTTGATGCGCAATTCATCTGACTCTTATGAACACTCATATGTCCAATGATTTCCTGCAGGGAATTTCTGATCCAACACTAAATAATCAAATAGCATAAACTATAGAGTATGTCTAAAATCATGGTTCTACTTGGAAATATGGAACTCTAGCTTCATATGACACGGTTCATGAGTACAGAATATTAATTGGTTTTAAGTTTTGTGCACTGAAGTATAAAGAATTTTTAGACTACTAAATTTAGTCAATTATAGCAAGGTTATTAATCTTTTTTCAGGCTATCATATTAGGCATGATACAAGAAATTACATGTTATTGTAGGTCATCTAACTGACAGTGGAAATTGAAAGTGTTTTCACTGTCTGTCCTCAAACAAGAAAATGATGGTTTTCTCTCTGCATGTATTTATATATACTGTGGATGGATTCGAATCAAGTGGAATGGTATGGCAATAGTTTTGGCAGCAGTTTCATTCATCACCACTAAGCCCTAGCAAACTTAGACTTCTCCCCACTCTATTCTTTCCCTTTCTTCTCAGTATTCAATCCACTTTGCATTGGACACTAACACTAGATAACTCCACGTTTTGGCTCCATTCTTTTACTTCTATATGTACTTACCTTATCTTCTAGTACCACAATATGGGCACACTTACTCAACTTTCTATATATACATCTCACTATATATCTCTTTCATCTTCATATCCTTGACTAAATTATCAATTTTATCTTCTTGATTTTTCAACAACTTCTTTTTCTTTTTGGGAATGCAAAAGAAAGTAGAATTAGTTGATGCTAAAAATAGAGCTCCAAAGGGGCACTTTGTGGTGTATGTGGGAAGTGAAATGACAAGGTTTGTTTTTCCAACATCTTACTTGAAGAATCCATTGTTCCAAAAGCTTCTTGATAAGGCTGCAGAAGAGTATGGTTTTCATAACACAAATAGAATTCTTCTTCCTTGTGATGAATCCACCTTTCGCCAGCTTCTTAACATAATTTTAGGCAAGTCCTAGCCCATACAAGAGAAGATCAATCTTTATTCTATCACTTAATAGTATTAATTGCTTCCTTAAGTTGAGGTGATTGTTGAATATCCAATATGTATATAATGATGGTGTACTATTATGAACTTTTAAACTATCAAAATAATTTAATTAACATGTGCAGGGTTAATATGTCTTATTTTTAGGTTATCAATCTCACTTTTTGTGTAGTTGTCTATAATTGTAGAGAGAGGACGCATTTCTATATTATTGTGTGTCATGATATTATTTTCAAATTAGAGTGTCTTAATTTAAATTAAAGTCTGTGACCTGTCAATGTAAAGATATAATGGGCAAATTAAAGTACAATTTTGTGTGGCATTTGCCCACAAGCATTTGATATACATCCTTGTACATATTCTAGATTTCTAGTTGCACGTTTAATATGTGATAGTCTCTTAGAAGACCAACTCGTAACTATTTAATGTGGCGGGTTCAAACAATAATGTGTGAATTATAGTGTAGCCCACATGTCTATTTTCCGAGCCAAATGGACAAATGAAGCAACTTATTCTATCTATAAAATCTTGGCACTTAAGTGATCATTCACTCGTTGCTAGTACGTGCATTAATATTCGATTCTTATTAGGTCATTCTTTCCCCTTCCTTTTCTCTTAGTACTATTTAGTTTGTCTAATTGACGGTAACACCTAATCCAACCCATTAGGTGGACCAAAAAGCAGACAAATTTCTAATTAGTTATTCAAAAAGCATAAATAAGTTTGAAAGCAAGTAAAATAGTACAATTATAAGTTTCGAAACCAAGTAAGTGCGGAAAGATCCATATAACCCTAGGGTATAATATTACAAATGATGAGCCTCTACGAATGGTCTGCTACAAATGTCTCAATAAAACATATTGTCTGAACTAAGAACAACATAAAATAAACAAAAAGAAAAGACTCCAAGACACTACAGACCTGATCAAGTAGCTCATAACGGCAGTCTCAACTCGCTACTCAGCAATCACTCCCGAGCTCCACTAGTGCAAGGATCAGAGTCCGCGTAAAACATGAAGCAAGTGTAGCATGAGTACACCACACCAACATGTACCCAGTAAGTATCATCAGCCGCCTCAAACAAGATAGTCGCGAGGCCAGTTAGCTTGAAATACTTGCTTAATAACATGTGCAGTCAATATATAAATTGTACAGAAGTAAATTACAAAATGACAAGAAAAGATACGTGCAGATACAACACAATAATACATGCAACAGGTACATCATATTAAGGTATGCATCAGATACGACATAATTATGAGATATGCAACAAACACTTGTCATAAATCAGGGATTTATGATATAGAGTCGACCTTTATTTAATCCCGGCACTAGTGCATTAATCTTGCGTGTACACGATCCAGGAGGCCCGAGTTATACAGTGACTCATGAGGAACAGGTCCATATCCACACGCTGCACAAACAACTCACGTGTCATACAATAACTCATATGGACAGAGCTCACATGTCATAAACGCATCAATGTGTGAAATCAGGTATGCAATTATAACGCATATAAACAGTGCATGACTAACAACTGAACATGTAATCTAACTTTCACATATCTCATAATGTTAAACTAGCATGAAACATGTTGCCTATAACATTATTCTAGCATGATGAAATGCTCAAAGTAGTCATGGCACAAAAAATAACACACAAGACATGTATGAAAATCGGCCTATACTTATAGCAAATACAACCCAATATCCACATAAATGCTCGTCACCTCGCATTTATGGTACTTCCATATATATAATAAACGACAAACAATATAAATTTGGGAAAATTCACTCATTGAGGTCAAAGTCTTAACGTACCTTGACTTAGAGATGTCGTAACCTTCATGAACCTTTTTTTCTAATTCCAAACCAACCCGATGAGCTTCATAAAAGAATAATCTATCAGGTTAGATGAATCCCTTGATGCCCGTTTCGTATTCTTAGACTCAATCAAAGTCAAAGTCAACCCTGAGCCATGTTGTCAAACCCTAAAATAAATTATGTTTCCAGGTTACTCACAACCGTACGAGACCAAATCTATCATTAGGTTACCCATACGAGTTCAAATTGATATTTAAAATCCCTAATTTCACGCTCTTAAACTTTGGGCAAAGTTCCTCAATTTCTACCCTTTAATTCCATGTGGTAGCTGTTGAATTTAATCGGTAATAACCATACATAATCAAAACAAAGTTAAAACCATTTACCTATGTTACACCCCGGATTTTCATACGTTAAAGTCGCATTATGAGTTAGTCGACATTAGTTCAAAAAGAAATTATCTTGAGGTTAAAAGGAATTGAGCTTATTAATATAAATGGTTATAAGAGTCTATAAATAAGATTAGTAAGTGGTGGAAGGTTTGGAGGGTGAATGAATCAAAGAAGGATGAGTTTCGTCAAAAGTCGGCAAGTTGGGAATACGATAACTTGTACTTTTGGGTGAGATTGGACTGCTTCACATGCTAAGCAAGTAATGATATAAAGTATTTGAATCGTATAATGGTCACTTGTTAAGTTTGGAAGTCAAACGAGTCGTAATACGAAAGTCGACAAAGAGCGTTCCAAGTTAAGTTTGTAAATTTCACTGAAATTTGGGTCAGATACTACAGAGCTTTTCTGTCAATCAACTTCGATTTACAGGGTGATCCACCCACCAAATCGAAGGTCTATGAGTCTAGTTTCCAGTGCATTTAACCGTTCATCAATGCTATGTCGGAGTAGAGACATATTAGCATTTTCATCCACGGACGCAAATTGCCACGGGAACAGCTAGCAAGGTCGGTGGCTGCTCACTTTAGGTCATATAAAAGACCTCTTGCACAAATTTTTCTTCATTTTCTCACCATCCACGACCTGGAAAACCCTCAAACTCTCTCCAATGAATCCTTCATCAATCTCAATCCAAACTAAGAGCAAATCTATCAACTTTAACATGAAGAACAACTTGGCATGATTACTTTAATCGTGATTTCATCACTATTTTGCTTTCTGATGAAAACTTCGCCTTGAAGTAATTTATAGTTTGAAGTGTTCTACATCACTTGAGGTATGTTTTAACCTTCTTTTCATCTCCTTGAACTTTACAAACGTTTAGACCTAGAAAATTGGAGAAAATCCCATAAGAATAAGTCCTTGTTAACTCTCATGAATATAACTTAATTGTTGGGCTATTTTGTATGGTTATGGTGGGTTGTTTGGAGCTGTGGTGATATGGATTGTATCGTAATGATAAGGAGGAGCATAAAAGTGGGCTATGGTAGTGTCTTACGGGAGAATTAAGCTATAAATAAGCCTATTAACTTATGCTCGCAAGTTGCTCGATTAAATGTCTAAATGAAGAATTCTATGAGCTATGAACTTGATTTTGATCCCGAATGGTTGGTATTATGTAGGAAATCATTCTTAAGGCATTCAATGACTCGGAAAACATGTATAATTCTATCGACGAGGTATGTAGGGCTTTCTATTCTCTTTGTGGCATGACTAGATTTCATATGACCTTTCATTGAAAAGTAGTTCCGTTAACTTGGATCGATCGCGTTCCATGATAACTGAGCTGACCCATACTTCATCTATGACTTATACCAAAGTATGTCCCACATTCCGTATCTCCTTTTGGTTATTGATTAAAAGACTTTCCGTTCAACTTGTGTCGATTATGTTCCAAAATTGTTAAGCTTACCCTTTTCTCATGAATAGCTTGTATTGAAGTACATTTCGCATTTCGTGTCCCTCTTGTTTATCAAATAAAAAATTAATATTCGTTACGGTACACTTCACGTTAAAGTTTGTACTTTCTTTAATTGAGTTAATCCTTATCTTCTTGTTTATTGCTCAAAGGTGACGAACCTTCCGTTGGTACACTGTTTCAGATAAAAGTTGTGTCGATCATATTTCATAAAAGTTTAGCTAATTTCAACTTTGTGTATTATTCATAACAAGATGTTTCCCTGTGCTTTTATTTCTTTAGCCTATTGATTAAAGAATGATGACCGTAGCGACAATAACAATAGTCGGAGGATAACGACGATAGGTCACTCCGACTCTTTATATGATGTCTCTTCTAAGGTCAGTCTTGTATTGCACTTATATACATATGTATTTACTTTCACTACCGCGCCGCACTATAGTCGGCCTGGCAGGCACGTATATGTGCACTTAGATGTATTTCTTTCATTATCGTGTCGTGTTAGATACGGCCGGGCAGGCACGTAGCTGTGCATACCACTGATCAGTTGGGCAGATGTTACACCCCAACCTTGGGGGTGGCCGGCACTCGGCGCCCGAAGGTCTGAGCAAACCAACCAGGGCATCTATGGACTGTAACATGAATATGGGGCTGACATGGCGCCTAGATGACATTAATAAGAATGAATGTAACAACCTGCAAGCAGAAAAAGCCCAACAATAACATAAATGTATATCTAAGGCCAACAAGGCCACATCAACAGTCACGACAGCTATCCAGGAGGCCGACAAGGCCAGACAAAACATATATATATGACAGCTAATCTGCAAGCCTCTAAGAGTAGAATACAGTTCAACAGGCTGGGACAGGGCCTCAACAATACCCCAAAACTATATATATATACACATATGCATCTATACCTATAAACTCAGAAACAAAGAACTCCGAAGAAGTGGAGTGCGACACTGAACTGCTAATCTCGGTATCCTACTGCGGAGACGCGTTAACCTGTTTATCAACACCTGTAGGCATGAACACAAGACAAAAAGGCATCAATACAAAATATGTACTGAATATGCAGGGCAGTAGGTGTAAGCATAAGAAATGTAAATAACAAGAGGAGATATATAGAGGTAACTTGAACTCTGAAACAAGCCGCTGAGGACAATCATAACCACAACGTGAATATAACTGTATGCTCGTAAAAACATTTCTCACAGTGGAGGCTTATAACATATCATGTCATACAATAATATATATCCCTCTGTGGGGTGAGCTCATCATCGTATCATCTCTACCCAACTGATCAGTGGTATGCACAGCTACGTGCCTGCTCGACCGTATCTGACACGGCACGGTAATGAAAGAAATACATCTAGGTGCACATCTACGTGCCTGCCCAGCCGACTATAGCGCAAAGGCTGTAATGAAAGTAAGTACATATGTATATAAGTGCAATACAAGACCGACCCCCAGGAGAGACACCATAGAAGGAATTGGGGGACCTATCGGCGTTACCTTTCGACTATCGTTATTGACACTACGTTCATTATCTTTCAACCAAGAAGTAATAATTGTATCGAGTGTACATGTTATGCTGGATAAAGGAAACATATGAGTGAAATAAGGGTCAATTTGATTTAAATGTCATATGCTCGGTTTAACTTTGACGAGGCACATACCTTTATAGATGTTATTCTTGACTCAACAACCAGAGAAGTTTGGACTTAAAGAAGGTAACTTAACATGAAATGGTAATAACAGGGATAACCAGCCTTGGTATCATAAGAAATCGATAATTCAAGTTTTGAAGGAATATATTCAACGAAACGTATTCGGGTTCTAGTCATGCCACAAAGAGATAAAGAAAGCCCTACATACCTTGTCGATGAAGTTATACGCGTCTTCCGGGTCCTTGAATACCTTATGAACTACTTCCTACACAAAACGAACTATTCAAGATTAAAATCAAGTTCATAGCTCATGAAAATCTTCATTTAGACATTTAAGCGAGCAACTCGCGAGCATAAGTTCGTAGGCTCTTTTGTTGCTCAATTTCCTCGAAAAATACTACCAAATTCTACTCTCCTACTCCTCCTCGTAAATACGATCCTATCCATATCAACACATCTCCAAACAATACCTTAAAACCATATAAAATAGCCCAACTATCAAGCTAAGTCCATAAGAGTTCACAAGAATTGTCAAAGCTTATTCTATGGGGTTTTCCACCAAATTTCTAGGTTTAATTACTTGTAAAGCTCAAAGAGATGAAGAGAAGGTTAACTAATGCCTCAAAAGATGAAGGATACTCTGCAACTCAAGTTAATTCAAGATGAAGCTTTCTTTCGACAAGCGAAACAACGAGAAATCGACGATTTTGTGATTGCCATGTTGTTCCTTACGTTAAGGTTGATAGATTTGCTCTTGATTTGGATTGACATTGATGGAGGATTAACTGGAGAGGGTTTGAGGGTTTTACAGGTCGTGTATGGTGAGAAAATTGAGAAAAAATAATGAAGAGGTGTCTTTTATATAACCTAAAATGAGCGGCCACCGATCATGCTCGCTGCTCCCGCGGCAGTTTGTGCCCTTGGACGGAAATGCGAATATCTCTCTACTCCGACGTCTTATCGATGAAAGGTTAAATGCGCTAAAAACTAGACTCGTAGACCTTCGATTTGATAGGTGGATCACCCCGTAAATCCAAGTATATTGAGAGAAAAGCTCATTGACATCTGACCCAAATTTCAGTGAAATTTACGAACGTAACTTGCGACGACCTTGATCGACTTTCGTATCACAAGTCGTTTCGCTTCAAAACTTAACATAAGACTATCATACTGTTTAAATACCTCATAATATTACCTTCTTAGCGTGTTATCCACCTTACGATGCCATAACGCACAAAAACACGAGGTGTAACAAAGAGAGATGATGATATGATGATGAGCTCACCCCACAGAGGGATATATATTATTATATGATATGATATGTTATAAGCCTCCACTGTGAGGAATGACTTTTACGAGCATACAGTTATATTCATATTGTGGTTATTATTGCCCTCAATGGCTTGTTTCAGTGTTCAGGTTGCCTCTATATCTCTCCTCTTATTATTTATATTTCTTATGCTTACACTTACCATTCTACATATTCAGTACACATTTCGTACTGACCCCTTTTTTGTGCACTGTGATCATTCTCACAGGTACATATAGATAGGTTAGGTGTGCTACCAAGGTAGGGTAACAGATGTTCAGCGGTTGGTTTTTAAACTCCATTTCTCCGGAGTTTCAAGAGTCTTGAGTAGGAACCAATGAAACATTGGGGTCTAGAAATGTTTGGAGGGAAATTAAGGATTTTGAGGGAAAGACCAAAATACCCCCTGAAAGTCTCTACTTTAATTAGCTAATAGGGATATTTTTGTCAAACAAAAGATGGGTACATTGCTATCCTGCAACCTTCATGTTGTAGCATAGCAAAACCCTATATATATATATATATATATGTATGTATGTATTATAAGTATGGTTATGGGTATGTCGGGGCCCTGTCCCGTCCAGTTGATGCATATTACTGCTCTTAGAGGCTTACAGACTATTAGTCAGTGGACAGGTGTTTTGTTCGGCCTTGCCGGCCTTTTGGATAGTCATCTTTCTTGGTTGTGGCCTTGTCGGCTCTAGTTATGCATATATGTGTTGTTGGGCCTTTTCTGCTTGTAGGTTGTCATGATATACTTCTTACAATTGTTATTCAGCGGCCTTGTCGTCCTATAATTCATGTTACGCAGTTCGGATATCGCAGCTTGGTTCGCTCGGTCCTGGTATTGTCGGTGCCGGCCCCACGCCCCAAGGTTGGGGTGTGACAAACCAAAACCTTGAAGGTGAAAATCCTCCTTTGAATCGCCCAGTCCGAGCTCCCATTATCCAAAAAATGGTAAAATAGCCCGAAATCCCGCAACTAGTCCAATTTGTATTGTCAAGTACCCTTCTTCATGTTCGCTAGAGGAGTCACACAATTGCAATTCAATGCATCTTCTCCTCATGAGGTTCTCGGGTATGGCTCGATCGGTCGCGTTAGCCATTTGACCGGGGTCAATCCAGCACAACCCTGCGTGATTGCTCCGCAGATCCTTGTATCCGCATTGCACAACTGGCTGGCATCTCATGATCACGCCACTATGCCTCGCGATCGCGGTGGTCTGCATTGGCACCATCAAAAGTCTACAAAATCTAATATAAAATTATTATTTTTTTGCTCAAAAGTTAGCCGAGCCCCTCCGGTCCCATCAAAACCATATCCCAACAAGTCCTAAAATACTATATAAACATAGAAAAAGTCTCAGATAAATAATGGGATTCAAATACTCAAAATGAAGACCCAGGATATTACATTTCCCCCCTACTTGGGCCTTCTAAACCCACTAACAATTTAAGCATAAAAATAGAGAATTTTACAGCATATGATGGTTTAGGAGCACAAATTTCACTTTGTATAGATACTTTAAAATGATTATCCTAATTAACAACATTTTTCGTTTTGTAGAAACTTAACCTGATAGGTATATCCTTAGTTTTTGGCTCAACTTCTTATAAAAGATATCCCTTCCAATCCCCCTGTCATATTTGAAGGAGGTTTGAGTTAGTGGTGGGGGCTTTCTATTTTCTTGAAATGCCAGTTGTACTATGTTTCTATCTTTGACCTATCGATTGACGGGTGCTTCTTATTGTAAGAATTTGTTTTTGAAGGCTAATCCATTTTGGGAACTGATTTGATAACATTTGGATTGAAAAAAATTCGAAGCCGATCGACATCGAAGAAGACGAACTGGCGACATGGATTCACGATTGTTGATTTGAGTTGACTATTGGGTTTACTCTAGTGGTTGTTTGGAACATATGTTTGAATTTTTGGAGCATTTGGTTTAGATTGAGAGAGTTGAGTGGAAACTTTGAACCCAAAGTCAAAGAACAACGAGCGCAGATTGGTTGCTATTTTCTAGGTTGCATGTCATGTATATCACTTTATATTTGTGTATGTCATATGTATGCCATTGCACGTCATGTGTATATCTTGTATATCTCCTATATATGTCATGAACATCATTATTATATACATGAAATACATATGATATACAAATGACATACATAGGGCTGCAATGTTCATCTTTAAACTCGAGGTTCAATTTGAAATTCGATCCGAAACCATACCAACTTTGTCCAAATCATCCCAAACTTAAGATATAAACTCCACAAAATGTTTCCGGGCTTTTGGAATAACCCATTCAAAAATGATTTCGATTTTCTACTTCGAAACTTCATCAACAGCGGCGACTTTAGTTCTTCATGTTTTAGTCACCAAACCAATAGTGTGAATCAGCTTTATTGAATGATTTCTAGGCTATTAAGCTCAATATCATATTTTAACCACAAGTATTCTCAATTCCAAACCAAAGTACTCGGCCGCTAGAGTTTTTAGGAGGTACCTAGCTTAGTTCTTCAACGGCATTCCTTCAAGCTAGATTTTGTGAAAATCTGAGAGAAAAGATAAGATAAAAGAAAAAAGATCTTTAAAATTTCTAATTCTGTGATTTTTGTTGGAGACTATATATATTATGTGATGATTTTGTTGTTATATTTTGAAAATAGAATACAAATGATCCCTAAAAATGAACCGAGTGTATAAATATGTTATCATGGCTCACCTCTTATCCCATTCTCCTTATCTAAGCCTTCCTCTCCAAAAAAAAACAGATGTAAAGGACACAATATTGTATGAAGGTTTGATCATAGCCGGCCAACTTACAATTGTGAACCAAGCTATGAAGATTGAACAATGTTTACTGTTTATTCTTATACCCTTAGGATATCTAAAATTAGTTGAGAGAGAGAGAGGTTTTCTATTTCCAACTAAATATTCAAGGACTTTTTAGCAACTTCTGATCTGAATATTACTAACGGGTGAATCTATTACAATGTAAAATACCAACTAGCAATAGTTTTATTTCTAAATTTTCTTGTTATTTCTTTTCTATTGCCCGCTACCTTTCATTTCTTTATAATGTTGGTGAAGTCAAACAGAACAATGGCATGGCAAAAAGACTTTGAGAAAACTAAGTTAAATTAGATTTAAGGAATGATTTTAACAGGGTCATTTGCACCTTTGTCCCTATTTTGTACAGATCTTTAATTTTTTCCTTCAAATGGGCTGGTCTTTAATTTTTTGCCTTCAAAATCCAACTTATGCCTAAAGAGGTATAAGATATGCATCATGAAATCCACAAGTTATGCATGAGTCCTTACCCTCTGTTTGGATGGTTGTTTCCCATGGTTCATTAATGTATAGTATGGTATGGACAAGACATGGTAGTTGTATTGTATTGTCGTATTAATGAACACAATATTTGGATAGATCGTATCGTTTGTTATGATTTAATAACATTTGTATTATTTGGTTTGACTCTATGGTACTGTATAATAACTTGTAAGTTTACTAAAATACCCTTAATTCTTAATTAGAAATTAATTTATATATATTAATAAAACTTAAGTAAAGAATAAAATAAGAACTTTTGAAAAAGTAGGTAGTGGGTGGGGGTGGTGGAGGGGTGGGTGGTGTGAGATAGGTGGTTGTGGGATGAGAGTGGGAGTAATGGGTGGTAGGGTGGGGGTGAGGGGTTGTGGGGGTGGGGTTGGGTGGCGGTAAGGGGTAGTGGGTAGGGGTGGTGGAGGGGTGGGTAGTGTGAGATGAGGGTGGGGGTGAGTGGCAGGAGTGGGGTGGGGTGCGTGGTAGGGTGGGCGTGGGGTGGGGTGGATGGTGGAGGGTGGGGTATAATGGAAAAATGAAATACGTAACCACGGAAAAATTGCCAAATCTATGGTTTCAAAAATTGGAACTTTTTATGGTTATATAACCATGGAATGAACCACGGGTTTACAACATCATACCACATAATTTTAAGAACAATGGAAACAAACATGGTTTCGTAGAAAACCATACATGAACCACGGGAAACCACCATCCAAACAGGGGGTTAGAGAACTTATGCCCCTCTAGGCATAAGTTCGATTTAAGGGACAAAAATTAAAGATTAGCAAATTTAAAGGACAAAATTAAAGACCAGTCCATTTGAAGGGAAAACGTGAAATTACTTGATTTCAACACATCGTTTTCAAACATTTTTTTGTTCGGATTTCACTTCAAAAGCACTGGTCTTTAATTTTTCCCCTCAAATTGGTGGTCTTTAGTTTTTGCCCTACGCCTAATACCCCAAGGTTCTGGGTTCAACCCCAGCTCAGTAAAAAAAAATGAAGGAATTTCGCAGGGCAGAGGTTTGGATTCGCAAGGTAGAGTTTTGCACGGGCCTAACTTTGGCCCGAATAGGCCTAACTTTGCTACAAAACTCTGTCTTGCGATATTTTTTATTTTATTCTTTTTAACTGAATCGGGGTTCGAATCCCAAACCTCATGGTATTAGGTGCAAAAATTAAAGAAAACCAATTTGAGGGACAAAAATTAAAGACCATCTCCTTTGAAGGTAATCGTGCAAATGACCCGTTTTCAAACAGATTAATTCAGTCAACATTTTTGGGCTTTCTCAAAATGTTAGCCCATCAATTTTGGGCTATGATTGCTCCAATCTTACCTCGAGTGACATTCTTCATTTATCATTTGATTTTTTTTAATTTTTTTTTTTTTTGGATGAGATTATTGTATATATTCTGTTGTGCCATGATTTCGCCAGAAACTTTAGGGATGACAGTTAACAAATTGATTTGTTCCAAGATGGATGGATGATATAATAAGAGAAGATTGTCTTTCAGTTGTGGCAGGCTTGCCGAAATCATATGGAAAGCACATTATTAATTTATGGCCGAGCCTGCACAATTACAAGAATTTGACCACAACTAAATTTGTGATATTATAATAACTAATTTAAGTAAAACATGTTGTAATCTATATCAATTCAGCTTTGAACCACTTAGATTAGTTATAAAATCATACGATATTGTAATTCTATCGATCACAAAAGGAAAAGACTATGATATTTAAATAGCATAGTTAATATGATTAATTAGGAGCTGAATGCCTAAATGGTCACTCAACTTATAGTAATTGGTCATCAAAGTCACTCAACTTTGTTGTCTTTAGAAGTCATTCAACTTTGCCTAGTTAGCTTTTATGGTCATTAAGCCGGAAATTGTATTTCCGGCATCTATTTAAAGACGACTGACGTGGCAGCTGTAAATGTTGAAAACGATATTGAGAAATTAAAATCACTATTTAAATTTATTTAATTAGGACCCAAACCAATCTAAACCCTACCCATATGAGTTGATTATATAAGAGATGCCCCTAATAACATTTAACTAAAAGAATATGATGGTTAATTGCTATTAAGGGCATCTCTAATATTTAAAATGTTAGAAATTGAAGAACCATCGTATTCTTTTAGCTAAATGTTATTAAGGGCATCTGTTATATAGTCAACTCATTTAAGCGGGTCGGTTTAGAATGATTTGGATCCTAAATAAATTCTAAGTATTAATTTTAATTTTTAAAATATTTTTCTAAAACTTTACAGCTGTCACGTCATTAAAATAGGTACGGAAAAGTGTATTTCCAATTAAAATGACCATGAAAGCCAACTAGGTAAAGTTGAATGACTATGAAAGTTAACTAGGTAAAATTGAATGGGTTTTGAAAGATAAAACAAAATTGAGTGACTTTGATCGACAATTACTATATAATTTGAGTGACCATTCAGACATTCAGCTTGATTAATTAATTGTTCAAAATGCTCCCAGTTTTTTCTTTGTGATTTTTCAATTTTATTGGGCTTATTGTTAGGTTGCTACTCAATCCGATTTATTTATACATATTCGTGTTTCAATGCAGCGTATTTCAAGTTTCAAATAGAAAACTTGTGTTTTGCCTCAAATTTGAACTTGTCCTGCGCGTCATTGGTGCATTAGTTAGACAAATTTGAACTTGTCTTATTTCTAATTTTAAAGGCTTAGATTGAATTAACTTAACATTCATCTTAACCATGGTTGAGGGTTTAATATGGGAAATCAATCTCCACGAAAATCTCAACTTCCATCAATTTAGAAACCTCATAAATACCAATTATTATCATAATATATTTCACATCTAGCCATAGAATTTATCTTAATAAAATGAATTTTGTAACTAAAGTGTAATTACAAAATTATTGTTTTTTAATTATAAAAATAATATTATTCCCACATTTGATATTTTTCAACATATCTCTGTAATTTGAAATTAAAAAATAGCTAGTTAAGGAACATTACTAATTCAAATCCACTGCTCCAAAGTACGATGTATATTGTTTCAATTTTTTTTAATGAATTATTGGTTATATTCTTGCAAATTAAAAAAGGTTGATTTGATCAAAAAAGAAAATTAAAAGGCGATTATGTTGAAATTTTACTTAGTTTCATTTCATTAAAAATAAAAATCTAATTGTGAAACATATAAAAATGAAAGTAATGATAATAGCAAGTAACGATATTAATGGTTCCCAAATTTATGGAGTTGACATTTATCTTACCAACTAGGTATGTGAGGCCCGTGCTAAGTCCGGGCCCAAACTCAAGATATAAAAGTAGATATTTTAATTAAAGAAATATAATTTGTGTTAGTGATGTCTGTGTAACAACAACAACAACAACAACCATATACCCATTGTAGTCTCACAAGTGGGTAATTACGTTAGTAGTAATTAAATTTCATATAAGTATATTTTCAATATATGAAAGCAAAACTTTCACTCCACTCCTTTAATATTTTAACTTCCATTTTGATGAAATTATTTACTTCAAATCAAATGCGAGCCGTAATTTGACATTTATAAGTTACGTATCCTAATTTTCTCGAAGTTATTTAGTTCTAAATAAATAATCTATACACAGTTAATGAACTTTTAAGACAAATACATAATTTAACTTGTGCAGTGGATGGAGTTGTTCCTCCCTTAATTAGGGATTAGGGGTCCGAACATGGATATGGAAAAAATCTTTGGAGGGAGCGCTTCCCCCGAATGGGCGCGATACAGTGCGAATTATCTGGATTAATTGGGCTCAAATGCGGATATCGAGCACCAAACAGAAAATCAAAGAACATGAAAAATGAGGTGGGAGGTTCGATAGCTTTTGAAAAATAGACCTTAAAAACAAAAATAAATAAATTTGACTTAAATAAATAAGATTAGGACCTAAAAGTAATTAATTAAAAAGTTTTAAAAAAATTTGGAAATTCTTGTGAGGACTACAAAAGTCCCTAAGTTTGCCCTTATATATAGTAGTAATATTAGTGAGTATTTTCCTAAAATTTCCTAAAACTTATCTCATTAACCTTAGTTAATAACATTTGTTAGTTAATTTAATCTAAGCCTTTAGAATTTAAAATAAGACAAATGTCAATCATCTAACTATGCACTTGAAAAAATGGAGTGTGTAAAGGAGGGGAGCCAGATCCGTAATATCGATAGATACCCTATGCCGTCTTCTTCTTCTTCTTTTTTTCTTTTCTTTATTTTATATTACTTTTTTTTTTTTTTTTTTTTTTGCGTTTAAATTCTGTGCACTAATAATACAAAAATATTTACACAATCAAATTATGATTTAAAAGGTAATTGTTGGTAACAATATTAAAATGGATAATTTTCAATAAAGGGTCAGTAATTTATTATAACAGGCTAAATTACATTTATAATTGTGTCAAACTGCCTTATACAGTCAATGCATTACTTAAATCCTAGTTTTTCATCGTTAGATATGAAAGAGACTTGGAATTTGGAAACCAATTAAGAAACTTTCCTTGGGCTTCGTTCAGCTTCAACAATATTAGGTATTTAACAAGTCAAGCATGCATGTCCAAGATATATAGAAGTTTTGTTTTTCTTTCTAAGTCCACAATAAATATCAAATGTGGATAAGATTTCCACTTCATTCCTAGCTGTGATATTGCAATTATGTTTCCTTTAGTATATTAAATTATGTTTCACGCTATTATATAGATAAGTAAACATATCCCACATATATGTTATTTGAGAGAGAGTAAACTTTAAGAAATAGAAAAGAAACAAAAGCGTGATTTGCATGTACATAAATATAATTTTTTACGTCACCTGTCCCCTGCAACCTCATACTTCATGGTATTTTCATTTTACAAGAAACCCATAAAGAGTTTCTCTCTGAGTTTCTACAGTAGTTATTATTATTATTATTATTATTATTATTATTATTATTATTATTAAACTTGGATAAGATTTCCACGCTGACCTGACAAAATTATGCATCCATAGCAATATTTATTTGATGACTTTGAGTAGTCTCTAAGTCATGTTTCACGGGATTGTACATAATTAAACCCCACATTTTCCTCGAAAAAAGAGAAGACTTCATCTTTTCTCATAAACTTATATGAGAAAAAGTAAATTATAAAAATTATATTTGTGGCATGCTTCACGAGCATGCTTTTTATAAAATAGGAATTAAACCAAATATATATCTTTGATGAATATATTTAATAGAAATAATTTTGAATATTCTAAAACTGAAAGAATATTCAAATACACAGTGAAAATTATTCTTTTTATTTCTTCCCAAGTCATTCATATATATTTTCAACTGTTAGAAAATGTAATTCTAATCTTTATTGATCTTAAGTCTTATAGCTTTGTGATTTTCCGTGTTTTAAAATCTAGAAATCCGACCAACTGATAGATCTTCATTATATATATTAGATATTACTTATTTAAAAGTATAAGAATATTCTAAAAATATGATCTTTAATCTTGAAATATGAATAAGCTAAATTTAATTGAAAGTGGATGGAAGGTATTTACGAGATATTTTTCATACTATATAAATATATATTTGGCCTCTTTCCGTACATATAATAATGTCCTCTTGATAAAGGGGATAATTTCGAACGAACTCAACAATAAAGTAGAACCGTTAATTTAGAGCGAATGAAATACATTTGAAAGAGGTTAACTACCTACAACATAATCTGGCAGTAATTCATTTGTTTTTTTTTTTTTGTTTTTTTTTATTATTTTTTATTTTGGTGTTTAGTCACAAGATGTTTTAGGAACTTTAAAAAATCATCAGTGAGACATTGGCATTGTGCCATATCCTGTGATCAAAACTTCCCCCATGTGAAAATTATGTCTCCTGCAGTACTGTTAGCTTGGAAAGCACTGTATGGTGGGGCTGTTGCTTGCCAACAAAACCTGCGAAAATTGGTAGGTAACAACCTATGACGTACTATTACGTACAGAAATGGATTCAAAATTTAAAAATATTAACTATTAGTTCAAGCTCACATCACTAAACACAATGATTCTTCAAAATTATGTTGTCATAACGTAAGTTAATTTTTTTTTTTAAGTAGGCGTTTGGCCATCAATTTTGAAACCATGGTTTCAAACCAGCGTTTAGCCATTAATTTTCAATCGTGATTTGAATTTGAAACCATGGTTTGAACCCAAATCATCCAAAAAAGCATGATTTAGGTTTGAAACCATGGTTTCAACTTTATACAAAATTTAACCCATAAGTTAATATTTTGTAAAAAAAAACAAAAAAATCATAAGTTGATAAATATTTTTAACAATTATCCCCCTCAATCATTTACCAATCTCATTAACTTCCACCAACCTTTATTTATGTCTACCAACCTTTAATTTATGTGGGAAGATTATATTAAATAGTAGTCACATTACTATTCATGTTAAATTTTTGATTTTATTGAAGTAAAGTTTGATTAATTGATGTTGCATTTTTTAGAAAAGCTTTTTAGTAGTGTACTAATTTTGTTATAAACTATGATTTACTCATTTGGTAAGATTGTATAAGAATTGAGAATGTTTTAATAGTTTTCACAATTTGTGGGGTTTTTATATCTATAAGAGAAAATATAATTTAAAATATTCAAATTGTATGTCCAAACATGGTTTGAAACCAGGTTTTAAACCATGGTTTCAAACCATGTACAAACGGGGTCTAAATAGTTTCACATACAACTTTGTTTAACAGAACGGGTTCAGTTAAATTCTGACTTAAGAATCGGTCAATTTTACTATTGTAATCCTTTACAACTTTGTTTTTAGTTTTATGTCTTTTTTTAAACAACTATGGAACTTAAGAAATGATATTTGAAAAAGAAAAAAAAAAAGAGGAGGGGAAAAATATTCTGATTAAATAAATATGAAGTAAAAGAAACTAAATTCTAAATGAACGTATTGAACTTGAAAAGGATCTTCCTTATTCTTCAAGAATGAGGGGCAAAGGGATATTAATCAAGAAAGATTTTTTGTTCTTTTTATATATAAGAACATAATTGAATCTGTAAATGTTTGGTAAAGAGAATAATCTTATTCTTTGAGAATAATAAAAAATAGAGATTGTTCAATTGGAAAATAAAAATGTGACTAAATTGGTCCTAGTTACTTTTTGGGCGGAGTTGAATGGGGCCTTTCAAGAATGTAAAATATTAAGTATGGATAAAACAAAAACAAAAACATAAAAACAAAAAAGATCCCCTAATTCTAATTATAAATTCATTGGGCCCCGTTAGAATATACCTTTGGAGAGGTGTTCATTTTTATATATAAGAGGTCTGAAAATAGCAAAAAAAACATATGAAAAAGTCATTTTTTTTCTATTCAAAATTATAAATGGCAATAGGAAACCCTTTCCTATTAAGCGGGCAAGGCAGAACACATAAAAGAAAGGAACATTTATTTGATTTGTGTATTCTCATGTGAGCATAATGAGAGAAACTAGCAATATCTTTTTTTTTTCCTTAACAAATTTTAATTACTTGCACATTGGAAAGAATTAATTCCAAAATCATGTTTCACTTGAAATATTGAAAAGTGAGACTTGTTGCTATGCTGGTATGGTATCAACACAATTTTCCAATTCACTACAAAATGTGTTCGGGATGGATGAAATCCTTATATTAGCCACATTGATTATTCACTTTTATTTTACCCGAAAGTTTGAAATAACTCTTAAATATTACGGAAGCAAGGTTAAAACAGAAATCAATTTTACTCACATTTTACATACACACTGCAAAAGTGGTTGAAATAAATTTAGTTTCGCAAAGAGATAAGGGTCAAAAACACATCTCAAGTATCACTTTTTTTTTTTAGTTTTCTATCAGAACTATCAGGTGTGAGAGTTTCCTACCTAAAATGTCATCAACGAGTTTGCAAAATGCACCTCAATTATCAGTTGTTCACTTTTCTTACCTTAATTATCAGTTGTTCACTTTTCTTACCTTAACTATCAAGTATGCAAAGTGAACAACTAATAGCTGAGTTGTGTCTTGCTAATTAGTCGGTGAAACCTCACCCAATAATAATCACATTAAATTCCAATTGGCAGATCTAAGAGAAGCCTACAGGAATAGGTACCAGAAAAATATCTCTTTATATTTAATTGGGATAAGGCATCATTACCCTCCTCACCTAGTAGCGTTTTTGCTACGACACACCTTACCTAATGTTTGGTCCTATCACCCCCCTAAACTATTTAAAACCGTAATATTTTACCCCTAAATGCCGATGTGGCAAGGAGAGTGTGTTTCACTCTCTTTGAGAGAGAGAAACATAAAAAACGGAAAAACTTAATTTTTTCTTAAAAATTTGTATTTTCTTAAAATATGAATATAAATATAGTTTTTCACATTTTAAAAAATAATTAATTTTTTCAAAATTTTATAAAAAATCAGTTTTTTTTTTCAAATTTTGACAAGAAAAACACTTTTTAGGATTTTATTTGAAAAATAAAAGTGTCCTAAGAAAATGAAATCATGAAAATCAAGATCTTTTAAGACATTTTAAAAAAAATAATCAAGCTTTCCATATTATTAACAAATCCATTTTTCCATATTTTAAAGAAAAATCAGCTTTTTTAATTCACATTTTCAGCTTTTTTTTTAAACAGTGTTTTAAAAAATGAATTTTTAAAAGAAAAATCAGCTTTTTTAATTCGACTTTTCGCTTTTTTTTTTCTTTAAAACGGGTTTAAAAATAAATTTTTTAAAAGAAAAATCAGTTTTTTAATTCGCGTTTTCGATTTTTTTTTTTTTAAAAAACGGGTTTAAAAGAAAAATCAGTTTTTTAATTCACTTTTTTTTTATTTTTAAAAACGTGTTTTAAAAATAAATTTTGTAAAAGAAAAATCAGTTTTTTATTTTTTTATTCTTAAAAATTGACACGTAAATTTGAATATTAAAAAAATAAAAATAAATGCACATGTGCATAGCGAGAGTGTATGTCACTCTCCCATATGAGAGTGGGCGTCGGCAGTTTAGGGGTAAAATATTACGGTTTAAATAGTTTAAGGGGGTGATGGTGACCAAACATTAGGTAAGGTGTGTCGTAGCAAAAACGCTACTAGGTGAGGGGGGTAATGATGCCTTATCCCTATTTAATTACTGAATTTTCTGATTGGGTCCTCCATTCTAGTAGATTTTAGTAGAGAAGATGACTTGCCAGAAAAAAATTGCTTAGTTTTTAAGGCATGCTGTAGTACTCTGACCTTGTGGGCGACTTGTTAAATGTCTTTACTGAAAGGAGATATGTTGATACTTGTAAACATGTCACGTCATATATGTCATATTACAACTCCATTTTGTTATATTTACACAGAGCAGAATTACCTACCAGACTACTTAGCAAATTATGACAGCTGAAATCCACCACAAAAAATATTGAGAAAATGACAAAAATGTTGTTTGGGTGTAGGTTTAAATTATTCATTTGATATATTTCTGAACAGCTTTTGGTCCTTTAATTTGCCAAAAGTGAGTTTTTGATTACAAACCTTGGTTGTCCGGAGCCGTTTGCACATGGTTTGAAACCATGTTTGGATATCTTAAATTGTATTTTCTCTTATAGACATAAAAATTCACAAGTTGTCAAAACTATCAAAACATTCTCAATTCTTATACAATCTTACCAAATGAGCAAGTCATAGTTCATAACAAAATTAATACGCTACTAGAAGATCTTTCTAAAAAATATAACATCAATTGATCAAACTTTAGTTCAATAAAAACGAAAATTTTGACATAAATAGTAATGTAACTACTTTTTAATATAATCCTCCCACATGATAGATATAAATAAAGGTTGGTGGAAGTTAATGAGGTTGGTAAATGATTGGTGAGAGTAATTGTTAAAAATATTTACCAATTTATGGGTCTTTTTTTTATAAAATATAAACTTATGGGTCAAGTTTTATATTTAAAATTTTTGAAACCCCAAATCATGCCTTTTTGGATGATTTGGGGTTTCAAAGAGATGAAAGGCATGTTCAAACGCTGGTTTCATCTCATAATGTCAAACCATGGTTTCAAACCGCATGTCCAAACGCCTTAAACCGCATGTCCAAACACCTACTTAGATTTAGCAAGAACCATGAAAAGAAAGACCTTGAAATGATTTAGAAGCTCAAGGTTGAGTTCTATACTTTACATGCAAGAAGAAAAAGATGAGAAAGAAAGAAGAAAGAAGGAAGAAGAGAAGAGTAGAAAAGGAGAAAGGAATATTATTCAATGTATTGAGTTCTGATCATTAAGCTTACAGATAATGTGATATACACATATATATACACCGATGAAACTAAGCTAAACTCACTAACCACCAGATTAACTCAATCAGTGAAGTGGTTAGTTTATAACTAACTTTCTAACTAATTCCTAACCTCATTTAACTAATAAATGGAAACCGTACAATTACAATATTTCCCTTCAGTTCTTAAACTCATTTTCTTCAACACTCTCCCTCAAGTTAGGTGCTCTAATTATGTTTAACACACCTAACTTGGATCAAATGGAGTGCACTGATCTCTGCTGGATAATGGTCCTACTAAGCTGGACCACCTCCCTGTCTACCTGTACCTCGCGAGCATGAACGCACCCCGAGCAACGGGAGTCGGTACGGATAATGTACCGAGTATGTAAGGCATAAAGACAATATATATATATATATATATATATATATATATATATATATATATATATATATATATATATGTATATATATACATATATATGTATATATATACATATATATGTATATATATACATATATATGTATGCATATGACTGAATCTATATGTCAGGAAGTATGGACATGCATATATATGTATCTAGTAGGTACACACTTCATTGTCACATCACAGGCCACACCTTCACCCCCTGTCAAGTGTGCCTTCCTCATGTATATACTCCAACATCATAGGCCACTCATGGACCACTCATAGGCCACACCTTCACCCCCTGTCAAGCGTGCCTTTCACATTTAAAATGTAGTATCATAGGTCACACCCTCACCCCCTGTCAAGTGTGCCTTTCACTGTACCCCTAAGAACTGGAATTGAATGCATAATACAAGTAAAACTGAACAACAGGATTCTCAAACAATATAATAACAATTTGCCTCTCATGGGCCTTACTGAACTCATACTACTAGGACAGGAAATTATAAGATCTGTATATGGGAAAAAATACCATAGCCGAATGCACGAAACATCAAAATCGTACTTCTTTTTAGTACTTATGAATAGAGTAATATAGAAACTCTCTTACTCATTATCGGTTCATATCATAGGATCATGCCAAAGAAAAGAAGGGAAAACCTTATCATACCTGGAGATATATTCAATCGTCCAACTCTTATTCCTTGAACTCGAAAGTCTACAATTAAGATAACATAAGCCTTAATGAGGCTACTTGCCTTGCTTACTAATCATCCCCAAGCACGCATAAAGCTTAACGAATCACAGACAACCATCTCCTTTATAAGCTTACAAGGATAACACCTATGTATATCTCAATATACGTAATTCTATCTCTAATCATTTCTTTAAAATAGTCTCATGTCACTACCTTACCCTTCATCAATCTATCACTTCCACAAATACCGTCTCTTAACCTAAAATCACTAAAACTCTTGATGGCCAACTTAAATATAAAGATAGAAATCATTTACATACCTTGGAGAGTTTAAAATCTCAAACCCTAGCTTTAAATCCAACTCTTTAAGCTCAACAACTTCAATCAAACCCTAGGAACAACCTTCCTTTCACAAGCTCGGGTTTACGGGATTCGGGTCTTGTCAAATCCTCACTAATATGCCATAAATTTTGAGAGAGCAAAATATTAGGGTTTTCTGATCTGGGAATGGGAAAAATATGAAATAAAGTCATGGATCACGTATTTATACTCGGGGGATTAAATGCTTCAGTGGTCCAGTTCGACGAGCCGGTCGATAACCCGTCGACGTGTTGACGGTCTGTCGATGTGCTCGTCGTCCTGCGCCTGCAGAATTCATGGCTGTGAAACCCTGTCGACGCCACACAATGACGGTCCGTCGACTGGTTCGATGACCCGTCGATCATGACTGGTGTCCTGCAGGTTTTCTGGTTCAGTTCAGATCACGTCGATTCGACTCGTTCAGCTTCTAACTCTATAAATTGCCAGGAATATCTGCTGGTACCCTTGTACACGGGGTAAGACGTTTTCTACCTTCAAAACTCGGGCTCGGGTTTCAATTCCCAAGGCATGCCCAACTAGAAAATCATAAGTTCTACTATGACGGAAACAAAGGGCGTAACAATTGTCTTAGTGTTTGTACACTAAAGGCAATATCAGGCCTTGTGACTGTTAAGTATAACAGTTTGCCTATAAGTATTTGGTGTGAGCTTGTGTCTAGTAACAAAGGATCTTCTGCACTGTTGTTTTTCACATGGTTATCATAACTGATTTTCTTCAAATGGTCATCATATTCTCTTATAGTCAACTTCACATTGATATGCATTGGTGTACACATTGGTTTAGCATCTGCCAGTCCCAATTCTGATATAATTTCCAGAGAATACCTTCTGTGATGCATCAGTATACCTTCTTTGGATGTAGCAAACTCTATTCCTGGAAGTAATTTAGTTCCCCTAGGTCCTTCATGTTGAATTTCTAGTGAAGTTCCTTCTTTGTTATTTGAATCAACTCTAAACTATCACCAGTTACTAACATATCATCTACAATACTAAGATGATCACTGTTCCTTTGTCAGCCTTTCTTATAAATAGAGAATGATCATGTTAACTATACATGAACTTCAGTCTTAGCAAAGCATCTTTCAATTTTGCATTACATTCTCTAGGAGTCTGTTTCAGTCCATAGAGTGATTTGATGAGTCTACATACTTTGTACTCCTACTGACTCACAAATCCTCAAGGCAGTTCTATATAGATCTCATCATGCAAGTCTCCTTGGAGAAATGCATCGTATACATCCACTTGATGGATGTGTCATTGTCTAGAAGTTGCAATAGCCAACATTATAACTATCTTAACAACTGGTGATAAGGTTTCTTGGTAATCAATCCCTTCTTGTTGGCTATATCCTTTTGCAACCAGTCATTCTTTGAATCTTTCTATTTCAAAGTTATATCTTATTGGCTATATCTTTCTTGTTGGCTATATCCTTATGCTTTGTATTTGATCTTGTAGATCCACTTGCATCCAATAGGTTATTTTCCTTGTAGTAAGCTTACAATTTCCCAGGTGTTGTTGCTTTGTAATGCATCAATCTCAGCTTGCATCGATTCCACCCATTTAGGATTTTTTGTAGCTTCCTTATAGTTTTTTGGTTCAAAAACAGCAGAGAAAGCAGTTAAGTAATTTTGATAGTTGGTTGACATTTTGTCATATGAAACATAGTTAGAGATAGCATATGGTGTATCCTGTTTGAGTGAAGTCAAGGATACGAAGTCCTTCATCCATATAGGAGGTTGTTCGCCTCTTGTTGATGTTCTTGTCTACGCTCTAGGCCTTGTCTGAATCTGTCTTTGGATTGTCGATTAGGTATAACTACATTTGACACTGTATCTTGGTGTTGTGGTTGAATCATGCATTGCATTTGTAGTTTCTGTAGAATTTGAAGTTACTCAATCACCTGCACTTTGTTCTAATGAACTATGCTTAACAGGATTGTTAGTAGTGAATATAACATCAGTCTGATCAGGGCAAATATCCGATGGCGTGAATATTGGTGGATTGACAGTATTAAGTTTGAAAGGAAACTCAGATTCCTTAAACACCACATCTCTGTTAACAAAAAAGGATTTAGTATTGAGCCATAAGCACAACAGTTCTTGTTCTAGGCTGTAATTTATCAGTCTGTTGAATGATTTTAGCATAGCATAGGCATCCAAATACTCTTAAGTGATTTAATAATGGTTTTCTATGATGTAGTTTTTCATATGGTACATACCAATCACAGAAGAGGGTAGCCTATTGATAATATAAACTGCAGTAAGCACACAATGACCCCAGAATTGAATAGGAACATTAGCCTGTAATCTGATTGCCCTGGTGATTTGTAAAATATGCCTGTGCTTCCTCTCAGCTACACCATTTTGCTGAGGGGAATAGGCACAAGTTCTTTAGTGAATAATGCCAGCAATTTTGAACATAGTACTACAAATGTCATTTACAAATTCAAAGACCATTGTCAATTCGACAGATTTTTACCAATTTTTATACTGAGTTTTGACATAGGTCAGAAAGAACTGTAAGTAATGCACACATCATATTTGAGTCTTAACAAGTAAATCCAAGTCATTCTACTGTAATCATCCACTATTGTCAAGAAATATTTGTAACCATCAATAGTAGGAATTTTATAAGGACCTCAAACATCCATGTGTACAATATCAAAGCAATTAGTACTCTTTATACTACTAATAGGAAATGGACATCTAGTTTGTTTAGAACCAAGACAAATAGTACATTTTTCCACTACATCTGCTATATTTTCTACTGCATTAAGAAGTAAGTTTTGTAATACAGAAGTGAACAAATGTCCAAACTTCTTATGCCATAAACTGCCATTTATTCTCCTATTTTCTGAAGTATTACTAGCAACTAAGGCTGTTTTAGATGCATTTGACTGATCAAGTAGGTAAAGGCCCTCTTCATGTCTACCAACCTCCTTCACCCTTCCACTTGAGAGATCCTAAAATATGAAAAAATCGGGATAGGATAAGGTTGCACATTTTAGTTCCCTTGTTGCTTTTGACACAAATAAAAGATTATACTTAAACTGAGGCAACAAGTATACATTTTCAAGAGTACTTCTAGGTGAGATAGTGCTTGATCTTGTATGTGTGACTAATGCAAGTTCACCATTTGGTAAACACACCTTTTTTGGTACTATATTTTTGGTAATAGTTTGTTTGTATAACAGTTTTGACTTAGACACCATATCATTTGTAGCACATGTGTCTATAATCCATTCATCTTTGGTTTCAGCAATCAGACACACATTGCTTATTCTGACGATCTAACCGGATGGCCATGACGGGCACCCTGAGCTAAAATACCGAGTACCACATACATGCATCTCTTAGTCAAAACTGAGTGGACCATAATGCTAACTCGTAGATACATAAGCTGTATGGGACACAAGCTTAAAACATAATATACATACGTCATCAAGTTAATCCCAAGTACATATGCTGGCAAGACTATCCATAATAATGACACAACAACATATAGACCGAGATGGCCATAGGACATCCAACTGTACATATCTGTCTACGAGCCTCTACTAGAGTACATGACATAGTGTGGCCAAGACAGGGCCCCATCATACCCATGAAAATGCTTATGCAACCATGCTAACTCACAGAACAACTCCGGAGCAAGTGGAGTACCACGACACTACCTGCTGAGCTGGTATCCTATTAAGATATCCGTTAAAAGCGTATCTCAAGACCTGCGGGCATGAAACGCAGCGACCCCGGCAAAGGGAAGTCAGTACGAATAACGTAAAGTATGTAATGCAAAAAATTAACATAATAAACATATATTGTAAATAAGAAGGATAAGAATCAATCTGACACTTCTGACTTACTAATGAGAATCTAGCATGTATGTTTTTATATAGTCTCTTGTGCTTAACTACATCTATGTACAATACTGTGTCTCTAGCCTACTTATCATCCTGGTGCTATCTGCCCAACTGATCAGTAGTAACTGCCCGACCGACCGTAGCACGGTAGTAACTGCCCATCCGATTATCTCCCGATGGTAGAGGGCATCTGCTCGACTGATCAGTGGTAACTGCCTAACCGGCTGTAGCTCGGTGGTAATAACTGCCCAACCAGCCGTAGCATGGTGGTAAATACATATCTATCCAACCGACCGTAGCTCGGTGGTAATAACTGCCCAACCAGCCGTAACATGGTGGTAAATATATATCTGCCCGACCGGCCGTAGCTCGGTGGTAAATAGTGATACATAATCTGCCCAACTGGCTCTAGACCAGTGGAAAATATAATCAACATCATAACCAGACCTCTATGGGTGATTCCTATGTACTTCTCATGGTCGTTACCTATCGGTTAATGTCCACATGATTACATAAGACTCATAAGCACATTTGTAGGACATTAAGACTTCTTCCTAAATTAACTAAACCTTAGTCAATTCCTGGATGCATCATAAGCCTATCTTCTAGCATTAAATACCTCGTTAGGGATCTCATAACTAGCATACTATTCATGTTTTACAAAACATTCCTTAAGAATACATTCTAAATTCATCGGAGTGACGTAAGGTTGGTAAGCCTCCGATTTTCATTATGGAGCTAACATCATTGGCATATCTCACCTTGAAGGAACAATAATCATAAGGTGAGACCAATATCAATAATATCGTAAGTACATCAAGAATGTAAGCTTCTCGCATTTCTATGAGAGGAATCATTATGGACATCATTTGTGAAAGTTCATAATAATAGGATCATGCCTTAAGAAAGAAAGGAACAGCCTTAACATACCTTGTTGCTTACTTAGCCACTCAAAGTCTACCTTCCGAGACTGCAAATCTGCATTCAAGATGATTCATATAACAATTAGGCCATAAGAACACTTACACACTCAAACTTAGCTAGTTAATAAGTTAACGGAATTCGGACAACATTTCCCCTATATCATCTACTTCCTCTAAATTCCAAAAAAACTCCCAAACATCATTAAAAACCTCAAAAATAACATAAACAAGATACTACATGATAAACATATACAAATCCGTCCAAGACTTCCTTCGTAAATTAGCCCATAAGCCAATAACCTCAATATACCAAACTACGACCTTTATACTATGTTGTCCTTCACTTTAAACCATTAAAATCCTCCAAAAACAACTCAATATCAAAGTAAAGATGAAGAACATAACTTATACTTAAAAAACTTCAATTCACACAACTTGCTTCAAGACCAAACTCACCACAACATCAAGTAGAAGCAAAAACAATCACTTTTCATGAACTAATTTAGTGTAATCTTGTTGAATTCTTGATCTAAGGGGCTATAAGTGTTTAAGAAATGTTAGCTTTCTAGAGCTCAAGGGAGTGTAGAATAATGATAAAATGAGGGGAATGAGGTATTTATACCCCTTGAAGATCGGTTCCACCGCCTTTCAAATGGAGCCCGCGGTGAAGCCATCTGGCAGCCTATCTTGAAAAGCCCATAATTTTTTACTCCGATTTCATATCGACAAACGGTTTGTTGAATTGGAAACTAGACTCAATGAAATTCAATTTACATAGGTTTTGAATTCCATAACTCCTCATATTATAGGATATACACATCCCTCAAGTTGGACCAGAATTTCCTATCCAAAATTCTGCCAAGTTTTTCAAAATTTCGACAAACTTAATTTCTTCGATTCGCTTGATCCTGAAACCTTTAGACACTTGCTTAGCACTTGTTAAAAGTATTCCTTAACTTTATACGGATTTCATGACCTCTTCGAGCTTACGTTAGTTTACTTACGACGCAAACACGCGAAAATTTTTTAGGTGCAGCACTTATATATAAAATTGTGTCCTTACCATTTTGTTTACCTGACATGTCATCTAATTCAGCTATATTAGCATTTGCTAAAAAGGCACTGCTTTTATTCAACATCTGCAAGATTTGACTATATTGCTCTTGAGTGAACACACAAGCTCCAAGCTATTGATTCATATTTGATTGTTGTGACATGTTTCCTTTTTCTATCCTTTGATACAAGTCAGTCATATTAGCAGTAATGAGATTCTCTTCTCCTTGACTTGTAGTTGGATATGTTGTTGGATATGTAGCTTGATTCTGCATAGTCACATTCTTAACCATAGAAGCATTGTAGGCTACAGAACCTTCATTTCCTGGTCCTCCATTGCTTGAGCCATAGCCTTGACCAAACTTTCTTTTCTTGGAACTTGGAGGGTAACCAACCAGTTTATAACAAGTTTCCTTAGTATGCCCTTTCATTTTGCAAAAGTCACACTGTAGACTGTAATCTTTCTTGTATTTTTTAGTACCTGAATTGTTCATCCCATTTCTAGCATATAGTGCTAGGATCATAATGGACAGATGTCATAGCCCCAACTTGGTTTGAGGAACCAACCCAATGAAAACTAGAAAGTCCAGCACCCAATAAACTAGATGCAATACTGGTGCTAGCCTTTTGTCCTTCATCATTTATGATCATGGCATATGGCTGATTCATTGAGGGTAATGAGTACATGAGAAAGATTTGGCTTCTAGCCTGTTGATAAGTTTCATTTAGTCCTATCAGAAATTGGTACAATTTTTGTCTTTGAAGTTATATCAAGAAATCTCTGGATTTCTCACAATTACATCCCGGAGATGGCATAAGAGATTCAAACTCATTCTAGAATCCTTTAAGTTTAGTAAAATAAACAGATGCAGAACTTTTTCTTGGGTTAAACTTGCAATTTCCCTCTGCATATGATAAGTTCTTGAACCATTAATCTTGTCAAACCTCTCTTTCAACTCTTCCCAAACAGACCAAGCATTTGAAGCACACACAACATCACTTAACAAATTACTTGCAATTGAATTTACTAACCAAGAAAGTAAAATGGCATTAACCCTCTCCCATTGTTCCCAAAACTCTTCTCTGAATTTTTGTTTTTTCTAGATTTCATCCACTAGTCCAAATTTGTTTCTTCCTAAAAAGGCCAATCTCATAGATTGTACCAAACTGAATAATTCTCAGACCCAACTAATTGAAAAGAGATTAAAAAAATTGCACTTACATTAGAGGAAGCCAAGAAGAGAGGATGATTTTGTTCAATTGTTTGAGTTGTTGCTGGAACTGGTTGAGCATTTGTGTTGTTCTCAGTCTGTGCAGCAATTGAATTAGCTGCATTTGATGATATTGTGCCAGTGACTCCACTAACATCAGTAGACACAGACATACTTCCTTGAATAGCCATCAATAATTCTTTGCAATCTTGATTGTCTTGAATTTATTACACACAAATTATGAACTGCTTTTAGCGGAATTTAGATAGAAGTAATTTTTTCCAGAAATTGGCTCGGACCTGTTGAATCAACATCCCAAAGATCTGATACCATGAAATGGTTCAGAGCTCAAGGTTGAGTTATGTGCTTTACACACAAGAAGAAGAAGATGAGAAAGAAAGAAGGGAGAAGGAGAAGAGCAGTTATCAGAGAAGGAGAAAGAAATATTATTCAATGTATTGAGTTCTAATTGTTAAGCTTACAATGATAATATGATATACACATATATACACACTGATGAAACTAAGCTAAACTCACTCACCAACAGATTAACTCAATCAGTGAAGTGGTTGGTTCATAAATAACTTTCCAAATAACTCCTAACCTCATTTAACTAATAAATGGAAACTGTACAATTATAATATTGCCCTTTAGTCCTTAAACTCATTTTCTTCAACAGACCTGACATGAATTCACATTTGGAGGTGCAGTTTATACTATTTTTGTCTATTAATTTATGTAGTCTGGTTTAGCTTCTTAAGGATTGATCAACAACGATGTTTTGTCGATCAGCCACTAGTGGATTGTCGTGTTGAATCCCAAAAATGGCAATAGTTTCTTAGTGGGTAAATTTTGATGGTTTAACAAAGAGTTTTAAGCAATAGATCTTAAAAGCACCTAAAATAAGTCAATCCAAACATGTTCCAAGTAATGAGATATATTAGATAAACAAGATATGCATACCCTTTGGCTGTACTATTATACCATTAATAACATTAGTATATTTCTTTGATTTTAATGACCATTGAAGCAAGGTTAATTTCTACTTCAAAAACATTAGGAGCATAATTTACCTTTTCTAATTGACTAAAGTCAGATGACCACAAAGGAAAGCCAAGAGTCAAATAAATGACAATTAACAATAAAAGAGGAAAAAATAAAAACAAAAGTAAAGACAAGTGGTATGAGCACTTGCTAATAATTGCAGACAAAATAGGAGTGCTCAGAACTGCGCCTTTTTGTCCACTTTGACTTCACGACGCTTTTCTACTTTTCTTTATTAGTATTTCTTTTTGTTTTGTAATTTAATCAATTTTTATTGGAAAAACAAAAGAAGGTGCATAAGAATTTTAATCAAAGAAATGACAAATGAAGGCGTGAAAGACGGGATTTTCATTAATTTTCCTACACAATTCTGATGATATGTGCCTAATACGACTAACACTCGAGCGGAAATAACACGGAATATTTGGATATGTGCCTAATATGACTAACACTCGAGCGGAATAGTTGGCCTACTATCAGTTCGGTAAAAACTTACTCGCATTGCGTATTTACATTAAATAATATATATTTATGGTATATGTTTCATTAAATAATATATATTTATGATATATGTTTGACTGTATATAATTATCACTTAACTATAGTTAATTAAATTTTTATTTTATTTTATCAGATTACTCACATAGTAAATTTCATTAACATCACGTAAGTAACAATGACAATTACTATGAATATTGAATTCAATGTCGTTTCACATGTAATTATCAATCTTCTATAAGTTTCCCGTTTATTCTATGCTAATATTATCATTAACTGCAGGTTATTAATGACCGAAATATAATGCCGACATTAAGCCATCTCTATAGAGAAGATAATTCATCGAAAATATCATCAACGAAAAGTAAAGTAGAAAACAAATACGATCATGGCTTTGCTAAAACTATTCGTCACCTTTAAGGATAATGAAATCTCAAGAATCCATCCAATTATGGAATTACACTGGGTGGGTATGTTTGTTGTTGAGAATCTCAAGAATCCAAAACTATTTTTAATTTTCTTGACAATAATAAAAGAAAACCGCATTTTTGCTCGTGTTTTACAATATTTTCTCAACTTCAATTCTACTCAACATTTTGTACTACCATCTCTTTTATTTCTGGCCTCATATAGGCAAAGTCAAAATCAAAGTTTATGAATTCTAAATAAATGTGTGACCTTAATGATAGATACAGTTTAAATAATCTTTTCATTTAATTCAAGTTGAAAGCTCCATTTGTGAAATTACACTAGATATGTTATTGTTGTTGAAAACAGCGAGTTCAGTTGAATCCACTGAACCCCGTGGAAATTTGCCTGTACAACCTAAGCTCGTCGAAGGGGACAGGACGGGATGGACAGGGGACTATTTAAAGGGGGACTTAGGGGGACCAGGACTAGGGGGAACCGGGATCAGGGGGGATTTTTGGGAGGACCCGTCTCGTCCCACTCCAGGATGGGCTGGGCCGGGACGGGGCGGGGCGGGTCGGGGGATTTTTTTTAAAGTAATAGACACAAATTTAATATAAAACTTCGAACTTAAAATTTAAATTGATAACATTTCTCATTCAAACATATAAACGGCTAATACATTGCAAATCTAAAGTTCAGAACATAGAAACGAAACGTAAACACATTGCAAATCATAAAACTTCAAAACATACAAATTAAACAGTTAACATTAATAGAGATAAACTTCAAAGTTCATCTTTGCGGTACTTCATCAAGTGTTTTTTAAGCAATCGGTAACCCCAAAATGCCGGTCTGGGGCCAACCGGATGACGAATTAACCTTTGACACTTGTTACAAGGCACATTTTCTTCATCCACACGCTCATAAAAATTCCATACCCAAGAACATCTTCTTTGAGGAGGAGGTGGAGGAGGAGGATTTTCCATGAAAGTTTGAGGTAGAATAGTTGAGTTTTAAAATTGAGGTAGAGAGATAATTGTGTGAAGAATGAAGTAGGACAGAGGGGCATTTATAGTTGAGTTTTTATAATTTTTGGCTTTAAATCAACTAAGTTTATTTTACAACTGCTAGTTTTTTGAACTTATAATGGCTAGTTTTTTAAACTTATAACGGCTAGTTTTTTAACTTATTAGTTAGTATTAAGTTTTCAAGTCTTTATAAAAATTTTAAAGACTTGGATTTATTTTTAAATATTTATAAAAGGAGAAAATAATTTCAAGTAAGAACTATACGTTTAATTATTCAATAGAACTTTTAAATTTCATAAAGGTTGATCAAAGTCTCAAATACAAGAAGAGCACCTAATCTACACGGCTACCTTCTAGGAAGGATTCTGTTTCAACTAGGCCTCTAAGTTACAATAAGACCACCTAATCTACACGTCCACCTTCTAAGAAAGATTCTGTTTCAATTAGGCCTCTAAGTAGCTAATTATAAATTATCATACTAAAACTCGTACGAATCTATACACATTTTTTCTAAATGCCGTATCGCTTCCGTTGGATCTATTTTTGGAATTGACACTGCTGCTTGGCGGCCTATAAGTTCCATGCCGTCATCGCTGTTAGTATTGATTATCTCTTCATATCCTTCTTCTTCTTGACGGGTTAATTTTGGTAGCCCACAATTTCTTCTTTCTCCGTTGATCCAATCTCTGGATAAGACAGAAAATCTCCAAGCTATCTTGTGCTAATGAATGTCTGTGGTCTCCGAGTTGAAATCTTGCCGCGCTAAAAGCTGCTGCCGAAGCTACTGATGATGATTGAATAGCTAGGATATCTCGAGTCATTTTTTGAGAGTAATGGAAATGACTTGCCACGCTCCCTCCACCATCTTAAAAGATCGTGATTGTCGTGGTCCTCCATACTGATTCTTTCAAATCCCTGATTAAGATAAAAATCAAGATCACTTTCATTTTGAGTAGAAGCAATACCAAGTCAGGCAGCATCCATTGATTTATCGAATTTTCTATTGTCAAATTTAGCCTTATTTTTTCGCGAAGGACGTTCATTTGCACCTCTTCTGTCCAAAGATTTATAACTATCATACAATAGTTTAGCTTTAGTATATATTCTACATTTACACTCTTCAACAATTGGATGTTCGTTAGGAGGAATTTCTAATTGTAAATAAATTTTTTCAACAAGTCCCTTAGCACCTCTTAATTTTAAAGACGGGTCAAATATACAAGCAATCACATAAACATTGGGAATAGGAAAAAAATACTTTTTAAATTTAAGAATCATTTCATCAACGGCTTCCTCATGTTGGTTTGATTCTCTATATTCCGAAAATAGTTTTGTAAGTCCACAAATATAAAATAACATTTGTGCAATAGTAGGATAGTACGTACCGGAAAATTGTTTGTTGCAAAATAAAAATTTTCTAAAAAAATACATATCGATTCAATATCATTCCGATCACTACCTTGTATTTGTTCACGGGGAAGATAATGATGTGCATTAAAAACATATTGAAGAGTTTTTTGATATTGGCGAGCAACAAGTAGCATTTCATATAAAGAATTCCACCTAGTACAAACTTTTTTTGGAATTCTTCTAACTGGCAATTTTTGCTCAACACAATATTTTTTAAACAAATTAATTCTACTTTGCTTATGAGTGCTAAAAACACATTAACAAGCATATCGTATTTTTTTGAGAACCATCAAATAAATAGACCATCTTTCACAAATAAATTAAAAACATGGCATGCACATCTGACATGAAAAATATCAACGTTAATTGGGCAAACTCTTATAGTCATAAGTTCAGCACACTTAGTCATGGAAGAAGCATTATCAAATGTAACAGTTAAAACTTTGTCAAGAAGACCATATAATTGTAAAACTTCTTGAACATTTGAAGAAATATAAGAACCTGTTTTTCTCATCAAAATATTTATAACCAAGTATACGTTTTTGCATATTCCAGTTATGATCAATCCATGTGCCCTAACACATAAATAATCATCGCACTAATACTGCGACCTATATCACAAGTGACAGACACTGTAGTATCTAAGTGATGGAACACATAATACATATACTGACAATAATCACTCTGAAATTTAAAGACGTTGGTTCTAACAGTGGATCTAGAAATACCTTGAAAAATAGGGTTATACATAGCTATAATATAATGCATAAAACCGCGATTGGAAGGAAAACTAAAAGGTAAGCCACAAACCGCAAGCATTTTAGCTAGTTCTTCAAGAGCTCTATCTTTATTATAAGCAATTTTAGTGATAGCAGGGCTAGAAGGACTTAAAGTTTGTTGGACCATATTAGATCCCCCAACGGATCCAGCGGGAGCGAAACTAGTAGTGCTGCTCGGTGGGTTTTCAAGTCCGACTTCTATTCGAGCATCAAGGTATGGTTTTCCAACACATTTTCTCAAGTGTCTATATAAACCACGCGTCCCACCCGCCCCTCCACCGGATTCGTGTTTTTTTTACTTCTTTACATTTGTGACAAGTAGCATAAATTTTATCATCATCAAGAGTCATGAATCTCCATACAACACTAGTTCTAGGATGTTGCATTTCCTGAGTAGGAGGTTTAGGGGGAAGTCTGGCTCCAGACCGAGATATAGTCTGAGTTGGAGCTTCGGTAATGGGACTAGTAGGTGTGTCATTTAAATCTAATTTCTGTCCTTCTTCTAAATTTTTAAATTGATCAAAATCTAAATTACCATAAGTTATTTCTAAGGTTTCATTTTGTAATTCAAAATCTTCTGGATAGGAGGAAAACCGGGGGGAGAATTAAAACAATTTCATCAACACGAATAAAATCTTCCGTAGTGTTTCTAAATTGAATTTTAAATTTACTAGAAGAACCACGTTTAGGACCACAACTACTACTAAAAAGATTAGGGATATTGACAGTCACACCTAACCTAGGGATCGTAATTTTTTTAGAAGACATATTTTCAAAATATAATAAAATAAAGTGTGAAAATTAATTGAAATAAAACACGCAAATAAAATGCTAGAATTAAATAAACTAAAGGATGGAACGAGTGTACCAAATGTGTGCGTAAAAGCAGATGTAACCGTAAACGTTGAAATTGATATTTGGTCACTTGAAGCTTGAAAGTTGCTTCAAAATCCAAATATTACCCAATTCACAAAAAATAAAAATATTTCACCAAATACGATTAACAAATATTAGAGAGAGAGAGAGAGAGTTGATGGAAGATTTGTGTGAAAATGAATAAGAATGAAGGGTTATTTATAGTTTAGAAATTGGGTTAAAAGGCAATTTATTAAAGTTTGGGGGTGGGGATAGTTTTGGGTTGAAACTTGAAAGAGGAAATGACTATATAGCCATTGGGGAGGGGTCAAACGGCTATCTGACCATTGCCAACGATTGGATTCTGAAAAAAAAAAAATAGAAAATTCTGGCCGGGATTTTCCCCCCTGCTCGTCCACGTCCCTTCCCCTTACCCCCTCAAACCCATGCCCCTATAAACCACCGAGACGGGACCAGGCCGACCCATCCCACATGACACCCTCACTAGAACCACATGATGTGCCACCCTTTGCAGGCGATTTCCCTAAGTTAACAAAAAAATACTTCATTTATTTTTTCGAGTGATATAGTTTTAAGTATTAAGATTAATGTTAATGATATTGGATTTAGGATTTTAAAATTGTTAAAAATTGCTTTACGACCTTGCTTTGGAACAGAATGTGCATATAAAGTTAATTTCTGAAATATAATAAATATACTCTCTTAAAGAAGATTGAGAAATTTGAGAGGAATTATATGAAATTATGTCGAGTTTTATCTAAGAAGAGTTATAATTTTTAATTTAGTTAAACTTTAAATTGAGAGATATTCTCTGAGGTATCTTTCGAACTTTTCAAATCAAGTTCAACCTCTTAAAGAACGCTAATTGGAATAAAACGAGTCATTTTCAAAGGCAAAACGAAATAAATATATTAGATTCGAAACCTAATGATAGGAGAGGTTAACAATTCCGAAATACTATACAAAAGGACTAAGATGTAATACAAAGAGCGTGTTCACTTGAAAAAGAAATTAAGGCCCCGTTTGTTCATAGAAATAAAAAAAAAAAATCACTTTTTTTAGAATTTTAGTGTTGGAGTTGAAGTTGTGTTTGACCATAGTTTTTGAAATTGTAGTTTTTGGTGAAATGTAGTTGTAAAAAAGTGAAAAAAGTGAATTTTTTTGAAAAATAATTTTTTTGAGTTTTTGGTATTCCGGAATACAACTTCAAGTTGTATTCGAAATTCTTATGGCCAAACGTTGAAAAGTGAAAAAAGTAAAAAAAAAAAAAAAAAAAAAAATACCGGAATAAAGTGAATAATTGTTATGGCCAAACGCCTACTAAGATTATGAACGCATTTCACAAAAGGATACTTGTCGAGCGATTTCAACTTTATAAACGTATTTAAATATGTTTCATTAAGATAATTTCGTCATGATAATTTGTTTATTCGTTAACTTTCTCAAGTATCGACATCATTTGAACAACATTTTAGGTAATGCCATTGACGGTTAGACACTGTAATCATCACTAACCACCAGCGCCACAAATACCACAACGTTTAGAGCCTGTTTCATCAATAAATACTTTCTTACATTATTATGTAAGATTTTCTCTAATATTTGGTGATATCATATTATTTTATATAAAGTTTTTATTAATAAGTTTAAATAAAGATAAAATATACAAATTCAAATATTAAGAATATAATTAGCCTTAGTTGTACATTGTCAAATATGTTTAACCTTAAAACGGAGAACAATTAAATTTATTCGTGATGCCAAAGATATATGGCTAAATTCAATTATGGATTAAATTGCAAGATAAGGCAATAAGTAAATCAAGAAGCAGATCTGACCAACTATTAAGTATGCCTGGCCTCGGGTACGTAGACCGAGGTTGACACCCTCTGTTGAGTACTTACAAGGTGAACAATAGAGATGAATTTAAAGACAAGTGGGAATGGTTTCAAAGGATTCTTATTATTTTTGATATGAACTCTTTCTCCCTTTTTTGTTTCCCACCCTTTTAATGGATGAGAACCTCCCCTTTATATAGTAGAGGAGTTTCATTTAGTACGGTTCTGAATAAAGAAAAGAAATACATTGATGTTCGTTTACGAGATCGACGTTGAATTATCCCGTTGAGGGCGGATATTTCGGTCTTTTCCTTATGGCAGTCAACCGCCCTTCCTTTATCGCCTCATCCCAGCCCGAGCTCGAAGCCTCGTTCCCAGTGAGAGGTCGTATCGTGATCGAGCATAACCATGACAACGGAAAA
>NC_081351.1:51046219-51059000 GCF_029784015.1 Lycium ferocissimum
CTCAAAAATTAATTTATAACCCTTATTTGTGATGTATTTAGCACCACGCATGCATTACCATTCAAATACATTTACTTTGTTATTAGGCCAGATACATAGACAATCCATAACCTTGTCCGAGTATTTTTTTTAATAGCTGTTGAGGTTGAGTAAGGGGCGAAAAATTAAGATTTTCGTTATTAAGTTAATATACCATAATCAAGCTTCTAACTATTTTTATGGATCGAGATGACGTTCCACGAGATTTATAATTGTATTACTTTTTTTTTTTTTCCTTTCATAAATAGAGAATTAGAAATTGTCCTTCAGAGCAAGACATAACTTCTGTGTCATACAACATATCTTAAGAGTAACAGGCGAAAAAACTATATGCAAATGGGCAATTTGCAGAATTGCCCTTCCCTGGGGGTGGTCTTTAATTTTTGCCACTCAAATTGGTGGTCTTTAACTTTTGCCTTTCGCTAAAAATTCCTTGATTTCGGATTCGAACCCCCCGCTCAGTTTTTTTTTTTTTTTTTTTTACTGAGCTGGGGTTCGAACCCACAACCTCGGGGTATTAGGCGAAGGGCAAAACTTAAAGACCACCAATTTGAAGGGCAAAATTAAAGACCACCCCAAATGAGGGCAATCCGCGGGAAAAAATGTATGCAAATATTTAAACATTTTTTTGCGCGGAGTGCCCTTCTTTTGGGGTGGTCTTTAAATTTTGCCCCTCATATTTGAAATGTTTAAATTTTGCCCTTCGGCTAACACCCATAGGTCCAACGCCACGCGCGAAATTTTAAAAAAAATTCGCAAGGCGCTTTAAATTTCGCTATCACCAAGATACACTTGTTAAGGAATTACACATTTTATGCGGACCCGCATACTCATGCCTTATGGGCAGACTTGGCATAAGTATGCGGTCCGCATAACTTTGATAATTCCTTCACAAAGTTATGCGTGCTGTGCATACTTTTAATGGGCAAACTTTTATGGGACCGCATAACTTTGTGAAGGAATTATCAAAGTTATGCGGACTGGCATACTTATGCCAAGTCCGCCTATAAAGCGTAAGAATGCGGTCCTAAGATAACTTTGGTAATTCATCACAAAGTTATGCTAGGTTGGGGCATACTTTTAATGGGCAAACTTTTATGCGGGATCCGGCATAAACTTTTGAATGAATTATCAAAGTTATGCGGACCGCATACTTATGCCAAGTACCATAAGGCATAAGTATGCGGGGTCGGCATAACTTTGGTAATTCCTTCGCAAGTGTATGCCGTGTATAGCGAATTTGAACTTGCCTTGCGAATTTTTTTAAAATTTTGATGCGCGTGGGTTCGAACCTGGAACCTATGGGTTTATGCGAAGGGCAAAATTTAAAGATTTCAAATATGAGGGGCAAAATTTAAAGACCACCCCAAACGAAGGGCAATTCTGCGAATTGCCCATATTTAAAATTAGAATGCAAGGTGCTATACAACCTGTTTGGATTCAGGCGCGGCTCAACTATATCGGGGCTTAAGGCCCAACTCTAATGAGGGGCCTTAACTTAAAAAAGAAAATTATATATATTTATTTATCTAAAATTTATTTTTCTAGTTTTTTGAGATGCAAAATTACTAATAATTTTTTTATAATCAATATCTTCTAATAGTACTTTTTCAATTGACAATATAGCTAATCCGTTCAATCTTTGTTAAGATATATACAGATGAAATATTAATATCAATAAAAAATATGAAAACTAGTAAAAGATAGAACCCGATTTAAGAGATGGATAACTTGATTTTAAAATAATTTTCACTCTTCCAAAATTCACAACCCTTGAAACTTGAAAAAGAAATCCAAACTATATCTTCAACTCTTTTTTCCTATCAAAATAATGTTTGATCAATTGCTTTTTCGCATATGGAGAGTAAAGATTGAAGAGTTTAGTTGGAGATTGAAGAATAAAAAATAAAGAGAACTTTTGTGTTTGATAAGTGAGTAGTATTGAGGAAAAGTTGAAAAGTGTTTAGAAAAGCTAAAAAGTTAAATATAAAGTACAATAATTTATTAGAGAAAAGATGTATGAGTTACGCTCTTAGCATGAAATCACGTGCCCCTAAAATGTTGTCTTTATGAATAGTACTTTTCATATATCTCTCACCAATTTTTCTGATTCTCTCCCAATCCTAATCCCAAACGTCACTTTTCTTCCCTTTTTTATGTTTTTTTTGCTAATTCCCTTTTTTATGCAACAACCCAGTACGTGATATTTTTTTTTCCTTCTAAACTACTAGATATTAAAAAAAGAATTAGTACATATAAAATAGTGTGCCCCCCCACCCCCACCCCCCCGCCCCCATAATTGTGGGGCCTTAGGCAATTGCCTATGTGGCCTATATGTTGACCGACACTGTTTGGATTGACTTATTTTAGGTGCTTTTAACTATAAGCGATGCGTATCATTTCTCCTTAAAAATTTCCTTCTTACAAATGAAATTACTTTTTGGAAAATAGGTGTCTGCTTTTTTAAGAAAATTTAAAATTGTTTTCGGAGTTGAAGAAGAATTGAGAAAATGTTTTTCACCCCCTATTCACACAATGCTTTTAAATCAAAGTTATAATTATTCAAGCACATTTGGAGCAACTTTCATTTTTTTATCCTTTTCCGACATGATGAAAATTAGCTTGTTTTACCTGTTATTTTATCGCTTATTAACCTTTATTCATCGTTTAAAATGTATGGAATAATGAGGAATTTTTAATACAGAAATAAAACTTGAACAAAATTATCTTTTGCTAAAATATGGTAACTCAAAACTTTTTACAAGTAAAACCCCAAATAGTGTGGTGGAATTTTTCTATAGTTATTATCAAACATTATTAATTTATTTTTTCTTAATTTATTTAATTAAGAGATATAAGTCAAATAAGAACCCAAAAAGGAGCCAAACTGCCTAAAAAATAAAGGGGAAGATAAAACTCTCCTATAAAATTGAATAGAATTGTTTTCCACCATAGTATAAAGTTGAATGTGCAAAATTTGACCCCCTCTAGAAAGAAACCCCATAGAACTCCTCTCTCACACACACACGGACAGACATAGCGACGATGGCATTGAGGTCGTGTGCATCCAAGATTGTCACCTCCTCCCAATCCCTCTTAAACAACTCCGGTCAGTTCCCACAATAGCGTTTGTTTCATTTCTATTCTTAATTTGTGTTTAATAATCAAATTTGTGTTTTATTTTTTTAACCAAATAAGGATATGTTCTTTCGTCTTTGTTTAATCTATTGGATGGGTCTTTACATCTATTTGGTTTAGTCTAGCCGCTTCAATCGGTTATATTCTTGGTTGTGATTTGTGAACTTTCCGCAGATCTGCTTGGTTGAATTGTAAAAAGAAAAGTTTTACGTGTACCACATATCATTTCTGTCAACATATGTTTGCATACTAGAGATAAAAAGAAAACCATTTGGGCTAATCAGGTGTAGATAAAATTGTTACGCTTATTAGGTACCAAAATATTGCAGGTTCATCACTCACAAGCTACCTTTCTGGATTTTTTTCAGTTTTGTATTAGTTAATTCTGCTTTTCTATATTTAGGTTCTTCTCTCATGAGAAAGAAAATAATATGTTTTGATCAATATGTATATATTTACTCAGTTACTCCAGCTTGATATACTCGTACTAAAGTATGCATGTTAACTTATGGAGCTTTAATGAAATCTTGTTTAGTGTTATGTTACGTTGGTGCGAAGCTTCGTTTATGATAATGGAAGTGCTATTGTATTATGGACCTTTTCTTTTCCCTTTTTCCCCCTATCTATGATTAGCTCGGGGTTGTGGGTAGCTTTAGTACATTTAAGATAGCGAGTTGCATATTTCTTGTCTTTACAGCAGCTGAAACATGTATAATTTTTGCCTGTGGGTTTTTAAATCGTTTAGATGATTAAAAGTGTTGCAGGCCTATAATAACTAAATAAAAGTGTCACCTCTCTAGTAATTTTACTTTTCGATTTGGCGGTTCGTGCAATTCAATATGGTATTAAAGCTGGGTTTCGTCACCCAACTACAAAATCCTGCTTTTCTGCTTCTACTGAATGCTTATTAGTGCTACTTCACCCTACTTAACGCTACTTAATTCTACTTTTCTTCGTCTACTTGATGCTTCGCAACGCTACGTATTCTACTTAATAATTAAATTAAAGTAATAAATAAAAGCAAAGTGTCTCACCTCGGAATATCTTAAGCTTTTAGATGAGAGGATTCAGACAATTTAAGAAGTGTTGTACTGGAAATACTCAAAGGCTCTGTATATGGCCTTCTCTTGTAAGTGACACATACTTGATCAAAATCGTTGAGTTGCAATGCGCAATTTAGTTACTACATACCTGAACTGTTGAAATTTATGATGGCTATCATTTGTTCTACATATGCTGGTACTATGATGATGGCATATTTCCTCCAATTAGGTCCTATTTTATTGTCCCTTAACAAAGTAATGTTTTAGCTTTGCGCCAGCATTTCCTCCCGTCAGTTCTCTTCCCATCTTCGTCCTCTCCACTGCCAAATGAGATTCCCTTTTTTCCTCCCAATATTGGTAGAATTTCATGTAAACAAATCCAACACGAAGTCAAACCAAAGGTAGCAGCTTCCTCCACGAAGGGGGTAGAACAAGGATTTTGAAATGTTCAGTGAACTTAGCTGCTCAAATTCCATGACGGACAGGGTTGTAAGGAAAAATGAAAGTTAAGGATAGTGTACCTGGTCAATGGAAATTCCTACCTTTCATAGAGCTAAAAGTATTACTTTTAATAGGAAATCCATCTAGTGAATGCAAATTCAAGCCTATCTGGGATTCTTAGTTCAAGTTGAGGCTCTTTCCCATTGATTTAGATTTAACTATTTAGACTTGTCGGTGGAAGCAAATTTTACTATTTGGACTTGTCGGTGGAAGCCGGATTAATCTACATTTCTTTGGCAACCGAATGGATCCTTTTTTTATTTTTTTTATTTTTTTATCATGGAGAAATCCCCCAGGGCGAGTGCCTCACGGTTCAAAACTCGAAGGATAATGGCCCTATCACTTTACTCTTCTCCATTTTAATTAATATCAAGCTTTTATATGCGGCATGATTTGAAATCATGGCGTTAGCCTAATTCACACAGCACATATTGTGCTCTTACCGCTAGACCAAAGCCTTTGGGGTTTTTATTCCTTTATTTTTAATGTTTCCTTGAAGTTCCATGGCGTGCGGGTTTGTAAGGAAAAATTAAAATCGAGGGTAGTCTACGCATTCAATGGACATCCCAGGAAAAACTCCTACCGTTAACAGAGCTAAAAGCATTATCTTTTATAACAAATCCATCTAGTGAGCTTATCTGGGGTTCTTAGTTCAAGCTGAGGCTCCTTCACTTTGATTGAGATTTAACGATGGAGACGTGTTGGTGGAAGTCAGATTAATCTACCTTTATCCAGTGAACTAATGATGCCTTTTTATAATCTCCGCGGGTGGGTATTGCATGGATCAAAAGTTGATGGACAAGGTCCTGTCCCTTTACCCTTCTTCACTTAAATACAACAACAAAAAACCCAGTGTAATCCCACAAGTGGGGTCCCGGGAGGGTAGTGTGTACGCAGACCTTACCCTGCCTTGCCTTGGGAGGTAGAGAGGTTGTTTCCGATAGACCCTCAGCTCAAGGAAAAACATTTCAAAGTAGTTCGAAACAAAAATCTAAAGAAAGCATGACAAAGCATTCTTAAAAAGGAACAATAACTACAACCCCTTCACATAAATACCAAACTTCTATTCGTGGCGGAGCTTGAACCCATGGCGTGCGCTAACCGACACATCACACGTTGCCCTCTCACCACTTGACCAAAGCCCTTTGGGCTTTTTTCCCTCTATTTTTAATTTCATTTTATAAGTAGTTTTTTCTTGTTCTTTTTAGTCCAAAGTAGAGAAAATTTGGTTTTTCCCCTAGAGAGAAACAAACTCAGTTATAGAGCTTGTAGGTGGACATACTTGTGGTGGACAATGGATTATACCGTAAGCAACTGGATCTATAAAGGTGATACTATGTGAAATTCCAACACATATCTACTACTCCCTCCGGATCAAAAAAGAGTGTCCACTTAGCCATTTATACACCCCTTAAGAAAATACTAACTCCTAGACAAAAATAGGTGATTTGATTAAAATGCCCCTAATTAAAATTTGGTTACTTAACACTTAATAAGGGTATATCTGGAAAAGTAAAGCTAATTCTTTCTTGTTTTGGTAAGAAGACACTCTTTTTGAATCAAAGATTAAAGCTAAGCGGACACTCTTTTTGATCCGGAGGGGGTCATCCCTTTAGTCTATTAAAGGGTGAAAAAAAACTATAAGGTCGGTCTTTTTTATTTTTTGGGCTTGATCTGTTAACTTTCACAATCAAAGTGCATCCATTATCCGACACGGAAGTAAGGGAAGGGATTCTTTTTTGGTAGTGGAGAGGAGATAGAGGAAGAGAGAAAACTGTTGACATGGTTTGAAGTGTTCTTTGAGAGAACATAGTTAAAATGCTTGGATTAACTAAAAATCTGAACCACTAATTTGTTGAGGGAACACATGTAATGACTTTGAGAGACTCAACCGGAGGAAATGGAGAGATTAGTTACTGGAGAGGAGCTGAAACTGAATATATCATCCTTGGTTGAAGTTTGGTAGTTGTTGCAACCGTACAAATCTTGAAATCTGTGCCCTTGTATTTCACACTTCCTCTCTCTCTTCCAAGTGTCTTGGTGAACTTGGTACAATAAGATCCATCGCAGAAGTGGAGCCGGGGCATTGGAAATTAAATGGGAAAAAGGTCAAATTTACCCTCCAACTATCGTCCATAGTTTAGATTTACCCTTCGTTAGAGTTTTGGTTCATATTTACCCCTCGTTAAAGATGCCCTTATGACTAACGGATTGCTGAGAAGGAGCCCTTCTCTATCTACATAGACGCCATGTGTATATGTATATAATTTTTCTTTTATTTAAACCATACCAATTGACTTTCGCCATGTAATTTTCTTTTTCTATGAAAAAAAATACAATACCTAATCTTCTTCTCCATCAAACCACCACTTCCCCTTCTTCTCCGCCACTGTCATTGCTGTCCACCGCCCTCCATCGTCGTCCACCGCCGCCGGTTAATTTACTAAAAAATAACCCATTACTTCCCAACCTTTTTACCCAAACCCATTACTTCTCCATCTAGCTCCCACCCAACTCTTCATTCCTGCTTCAACATTGCACTAACATTTAGATAACCATCATAACTGTTTCAATCTACCAAGTACATTTCAATCTCCAGTACTATTGTCAAGCAAGTTGTTCACATAATAGGAATGGAGAGAATTAGCCTTCCTCTAAGCAAATCCATTAAGTAAAAAGGCCGCCTACAACATAGTGGACCGGCAGATAATACTTGCATGATAAGATACGAATTGACCTGATGTATAGTCAAGTTATAGCAGGAGTCTAGATGGAGAAGTAATGGGTTTGGGTAAAAAAGTTGGGAAGTAATGAGTTAATTTTTAGTAAATTAACCAGCGGCGGTAGACGACGGTGGAGGGCGATGACAATGGCTGAGAAGAAGGGAAAGTGGTGGTTTGATGGAGAAGAAGATTAGGTAATGTTATTTTTTTCATAGAAAAAGAAAATTACATGGCAAAATTCAATTGGTATGGTTTAAAATAAAAGAAAAATTATATATACACATGGTGTCTATGTGAATAGATAAGGACTCCTAGTCAGCATGGCGTTAGTCATAAGGGCATTTTTAACACGTGTCTGACGGGAGGGATAAATATGAACCAAAAGTCTAACGAAGGGTAAATCTAAACTATAGATGATAGTTGGAGGGTAAACTTGACCCTTTTCCTGAAATTAAATGGGGCTTAACTGAATCTGAATGAAGAAAGAGATTATATGGGTCATTCTTACCAATCAAAAATTGAAGATACAAATACTTTACCGGTATCCTCTTGACAGATTCATAGAACTTTGTTACGAGTCCCTTTAAGCATATAAATTCCTTGTTTACAACACTATTAAAAGACATGATGGATTTCAAATGTGTGATTTCGAAGAAGGTGTCGTGAGATAGAGCATTTTCTTTTAGAAAAACTGATCCCGAGGAAAAGCATTAAAAGGTTGAGCCGAGAAGATGACATTGGAGAGTGAGTCTTTTTTCAAAGAAAAGCTGAAAAAACATTAGAAACTTTTCAGAAAGCCCCATGAGATTGAGTTTTCAAATTTAAATTCAAAATCACAGGCGCTGAGCACTTGTGCGTTTTCAGAAAGTGAAATCTAACAGACCATCATTCTTCCATTAGAAGAAAAGCTAAAAACACCAAAGTCTCTATGCCTTTTCACCGTACAAATATAATTTCTGACAACTCCATTTGTTGGAATTGTTCACATTTTTCACCATTTGGGAAAAAAATTCTTCTAATAACCTGCACTCACTTATGAGTTTATTGAAGGAGGTTTAAGATTTATTCCTTTAATATGAACCAAAGTATGGAATAATCAGTTCAAGTGCTTCCATTTCCTATTGAAGCATCTGCGGTAAAGCAGCATCTTGTTTTCTCTGTATTTGTGTTATATTTGAGAACTTGTCAAGTGATATTCTTTTTGGTAGGTGTTAGGATTTATAATATCCTAGTGACCTTAAAAGTTATAGTTACCATGACAGGCAAAACCTCATTCACCAACTAATGGCCTAACTCGTCATTTTGGATGCATGAAAGCGATGCAGTTTTTCCAGCTATAAGAATAAGACTGCTATTAAAACCTTGCTCATGAAAATGTAGAGATGAGATGCAGAGAGGGACATATCTTTAGGTCACTATGAATGTATGGTAACTGTGTGTTTTCATGTATGTTTGTCCGTGCGTTTGCTTAAATTGTACCTTTAATGGAAACGGAAGATGATATTGATGTTCTAGATGAGTCTGATTTTCGACTCAGGTAGGTTCACAAACCTTTATGAGAACTTAAAAAAAAAAAAAAAAAAAAAAAAAGAATCATCCAAGCAGTACGCAAAGCCTCCCAAGTGTAGCACTGCTTTTATTAGACCAGCAGCAAGGTCTTTCAAGCTTTGACTATCTTTTAGTAGGCGTTTGGCCATGCCGTGGTTTGAAACCATGGTTTCAAACCAGCGTTTGGACATGCGTTTGAAACCATTGTTTCAACTTTTTTAAATATAAAATTTAACTCATAAGTTTATATTTTGTAAAAAAAGACCCATAAGTTGGTAGATATTTTTAACAATTACCCCATCAATCATTTTCCAATCTCATTAACTTCCACCAAATTTTATTTATGTCTACCAACCTTTTCATTTCGTAAAAAAAGACCCATAGTTTAATTTTATTTATTGAACTAAAATTTGAACAATTGATGTTGTATTTTTAGAAAGGTCTTGTAGTAGTAATTTTGAGTTAGTTGTTACGAATTAGCGTATTAATTTTGTTATGAACTATGACTTGCTCATTTGGTAAGATTGTATAAGAATTGAGAATGTTTTGATAGTTTTCACAACTTGTAGGTTTTTATGTCTATAAGAGAAAATACTCCTTAAAATATCCAAATTGCATGTCCAAACATGATTTCAAACCATAGTTTCAAACCATGTCCAAACGGGGCCTTAATCTGTACAGTGGTGAATACACTTTTGTTTGCCTCTGATCTCTCTTAAACCAAAATGGCTGCATTCCATGCATTGTGTGAACTTTCAATATTGTCATTGGGCCGATGTTAGTAGTTTCTTTTGCTTTGGTCCTTCGAAACTTCCCTTTGTTCAGCTTTGAAATTTGATTAAGTCTGACTTTCTATAAGCAACCCTTCGTTCAAGTTCCAAAAGATTTCATGCTTTTATACATCTCACCTTGCTGAAGATCAAAACCTTTTTGTTTCGACAGTGAACAGAGGAATCCATTCAACAAGTGTGACAAGAATGGGAGGACATGGACATGATGAGCCATTCTATCTTCATGCTAAGCACATGTACAACTTAGACAGGATGTCCAATCAGAAACTAAAGATGACCCTTGGTGTTTGGTCTGCAGTCGCCATTGGTGTTATAGTCCCAGTTTATGCTGTCGTCTTCCAGCAAAAGAAAACTGCTTCCGGCTAGATCAGCTTCTTATTTCGGTTTCCCCCACAATAATTCAGTTCTGCGTTTGTCCTTGTGAAGACCAAAACCTATTGTTTTAAAGCTTTTAATAGCTTTCAGTTTTAGCTTAGCCATACAATGCGTTTGCATTTTCCTTTTTCAACAGTAACAAAGGCGTTTGCGCCTGATTCTTAAATAATATTTTCTGAACACACTCAAAACACCAACTCAATTGGAGTGTTTTGTATCCCATGTACTAGATTTTCTGCAGTTTGATATCTTTCTTTCTTAATGGTTTGATCTCATCTATTGATTTTGTGTTTTAGTTTAATCATTCAAAGTACAGCTAAAGCAATACCATTTGTGGTCAACCCCATGTAGACAGTGTGCTAATTTCAGATATGATTTGTCTGTTAACAGGCAGGTGCAAATGTAATTTAGAGCCTTTTTGGCTTAGCTTATAAGTTGCTGAAAACAACTTATAAGTTGTTTTTAGCTTTTTTGAGTGTTTGACTGATAAGCTTGTAAGCCATTTTGTGTTTAAAATAAGTCCAAAAAAATAAGTTGGCCCGTTTGGCTTAGCTTAAAAAAAGCAGCCAGCTTATAAGCCAAAAATAAATAAGTTGGGGTAGCTCAACTTATTTTTTTTCTTTATAAGTTTTTTTTTCAGCTTATAAGCTACCCAATTTTTTTTTTTTTGAGGCTTATAAGCTATTTGTTTAAGCACATCCAAACAGGCTCTTATTGCGAAAATTATTGCTCCATGGTTTTCTACTAGCTACAGAGACCTTTCACCAAAGTCAAAGCAAATAATGAATTTTCCATCCTTCCAGGCTTTGGGATAAAGATAGTTTTAACTTTTAAAGAAAGAAAAAGAAAAAAAAAAAGAGAAGAGAAATCATTGGCTCAAAACGCACGACATTTTGACATTAAGTAGGCGTTTGGCCACAGATATAAAAAATAAATTCACTTTTTTTGAAATTTTTGAAGTTGGAGTTGGAGTTGTGTTTGGCCATAGTTTTTAAATTGTAATTTTTGGTGAAATGTAATTGTAAAAAAGTGAATTTTTTTAAAAAAATAAACTTTTTGAGTTTTTAATATTTCGGAATACAACTTCAAGTTGTATCTGGAATATTTATGGCCAAACGCCCAAAAGTGAATTTTTTTTTTTCAGAAAAGAAAGGAATAATTTTTATGGCCAAACGGCACCTAAGTTTCTTTGTTTCCATTCCAATAGCCAATCCACCTTCAAAAGAACATGCAGAGTTTCAATGACAGGTGTTTATAAGAAAAATTATAAGTACTCCCTCCAGATAAAAAAAAAAAAAAAGAGTCCACTTAACCTTTTTTTCTTGGATAAAAAAAGAGTCCACTTAGCAAATCAAGAAGGAATTAACTTTATTTTTCTATATTTGCCCCTATTAAGTGTTATGTGATAAAATTCCAATGCCTATTTAATTAAGGGTAGTTTAGTCAAATTACCTATCTTGTCTAGAAGTTAGTATTTTCGTAAGGAGTATGCAAATAACTAAGTGAACTCTTTTTTTTATCCGGAGGGAGTATAAGTGTATACGACATAACCTGGAAATATTGTCTAGGATGATTACATGTTTTCAGTAAATGAAATCAATACAAGTAGTAGTATTCAATAAAAAGTTTCATTGATACTCGCTCAGGATCAAAAACAGTGTCCACTTAGCTTTTTTTTCTTAGGTCAAAAAGAGTATTCACTTATCAAATCAAAAAAGAATTAATCTAATTTTTTCAGATTTGCCTCTATTAAGTGTTATGTGATCAAATCCCAATATCTATTTAATTAGGGGCAATTTAGTCAAATTACCTATTTTTATCTAGTAGTTAGTATTTGCTTAAGGAGTGTGCAATGGCTAAGAGGACACTCTATTTGATCCAGAGGGAGTAGCAAAAGGAATGATAGGTTTTCAGGATACGAGGATAAAAAATATACTCCCTCCATTTCAATTTATATGAACCCATTTGACTGGGCAAGACATTTAAGAAAGAGGGAAGACTTTTGAAACTTGTGGTTCAAAATAAGCCTTGGAAAATTTATTATTATTAAATCATTCATAAAGTGAATTTGTTTCCAAATTAGGAAAGAGGTCATTCATTTTGGCACGAATTAAAAAAGAAATAGGTTCAAACAAATTGAAACAGAGGGTGTATAATTTTTGATAAATTCGGATATTGTGCGCCCTAGCTCTTTGGAGTAAAGTTTGCGCATGAAAACTATATAATAAGTACTAGATGTCACGAAACTTTAAAATCTTAAAGTAATGTTTGATTAAAAAATACTTTTTAGTTTTTTAAAATAATAATGTTATTTATCATATAAATGAGACAGAACAATTGGGGGATTCTACTTAAGCTTAACATTGAAATATATAATTTTTTAGTAGCCTATCCCAACTTTTTTTTTTTTTTTTATATAGTTCGTTTTAAATTTTTTAAACGCTTATTTTAAGCGTTTCATCCAAATTGCTCTAAGTAGTCTTAATAAGAAATGACATATATACCTAAACTTAACTAGAAACATCACCTGACATTACCTATCTAAGTAGTTAAAACTCCTGTCACATGTCAAGCAAGTTTAGCCCCATTTCTCGTGACAAACTGTTAGGGATTACATTAAGTG
>NC_081351.1:51059100-51077147 GCF_029784015.1 Lycium ferocissimum
AACAACATTATGTTGTTGTTGAGAAATCCCCAAATCAAACGAAGCAAAAACTATATTTTGAACCGTAAATGGTATACCTCGAGTAACCCTATTAGGTGTTGTTCCGTCTGCCATTAACGGGTGTTTTTAAAATTATTCCTCGAAAACCTAAACAAATGGAAGTTGAATACGCTTCAAAATCTGGAAAATATGAAGTAATTATGAACAATACACTAATAGAATGTAAAAAACTTACCAAAATACAACTTTCCACAATTTTCGCAACAATGATTTGAAGATGAAGAATCGTGAAGGAAGGTATTGGAGAAGAAAAAGGAAAGGATTGGAAGTTGAATACGCTTCAAAATATTTGAAAATATGAAGTTATTCTGAACAAAAATACACTAATAGAATGTAAAAACCTATCCAAATACAACTTCCCCAATTTTCGCAACAATGGTTAGAAGGTGGTAAAACGTGAAGGAAGGTAGTGGAGAAAAAAAAGGCAAGGATTAATGTTCTTTGGAGAGAGAATCTGACGAATTAATTGACTAACCATTAAACGTGGGATTTGGGGATATGGTGGATTCTTTTACGTGTGTATTTGGCCTAGTAACTAGAAGTTGTTGATATAGCTATGTGCAGTAAATTTAAAAAGTACTTTAGTTACTATTTATAAATAATTTAAAGGGTAGTTATTATTAATAAATATGTCTTAAGAGAAGCTACAATCAGTAAAAATTTCTTTACAGGAGTTGGATATGCTGGCCTAATATATTGACATATAAAAGAAAGAGGTAGGTAGGAACATTTGAACATGAATGAGCAGGTATTTTGCATTAAAAAATTTGGGGTGCTATTCCTATGACCATATCTATAGTGATTAATGCATGACTAATTCCTTTGGTCAAGCTATATGCTATCCATGCTGAGGGTTGAGGGCTTTCATGCTCTCTTCGTTTTAAAATAAATCTTTGTAATTGTATGGGCAAAAACAGTAGATAATATATTGCGGCATTAAGGAATTGGATTGGAAAGTATGTGCAACCACACAATATAATCAGGGGGCATTTGTATTGACTTGGTCTATCTTTGTGAAATTTTGAATTCTATAGTTTTAGCAATCTATAAGTAGTGTGAGACTTGAAACTATCATCATACAACAACATATGTTTATGAGAGAGATTTCAGTACGACAACAACGTGAAAAATTAAGTAGTGTAAGATTTAGAACTATCATCATACAATAATATCTGTCTACAAGAAAGATTTCAGTCTACAGTGGTAATTGGTAACGATTTCAATTCATAATTATTTATGAGGAAACTATGTATGCAAATGCAAAGTTATCGATAGTTGAAGCTAGAACAAAGATTATGGGGAGAACCAACAGCTGTTGTGGTGGAGTGGTAAGTACTCCGATTCTTTATCCTTAATCAGAGGTCTCGGATTCGAGTCTCTCTGGGTACGGAGTCGCCTTTGTTAGGGAGCGCTTTACCCCCCTCCCCATGTGGAACTTCCCGACGCGAATCTAAATTTAATCGGGCCTCAATACTGATACCGGACACCAATTGAGAAATAAACCAAAAAAAAAAAATTATGGGAATCAGAAGCTAGGGTTTGAGATCATGAGATGTATTATTTCCCAGAAGTAGAGCTACCTACATATATTGAAATTCCGAATGCCTTTCTAATTTTCCGGAAATAGTTATTTAGAGTTTAAAAACATACATTCCTAGTAATATTTATACAATATATTATTTAAATTAATTATATGTCACTTTATCTAATAAGAACTGATTGGTAACATTGAATAATGATATTAACTGCCACAAGAAAATAGAAATTAAATGTACATTGTCTTAAGGCCGTGTAATAGCTTAAATGTTTCCTTATGAAATACCCCGTTAAAGTTTGGATTTACTATAAGAACTAGAATAAAGCATATAGTCAGTTTGGGATAGCTAATAATAAATATTCGATAATTACTGATAAGCACTTTTATATATTGAAACTGATTTAATAAATTGACAATTATGTATTTGGATTAAATTGTTGAAATTAATAATAAGCTGTTGATGTGTATGATAGAACTAATAACCAAATGTTCTTTTGGAAAATGACTAAATACCCTAAAAAAAATTATACAAAATTATAAATTTAAGAGCATCTTTGTAAGGAAAGGAGTAATGATGGATATGTAACAGAGAGGAGTTAGTAATTTCTTTCTCGGAAAGGTATTCTATATATAAAAAATATAATTTTTAACTAATTTTGACTTATATATAATTGAAATGTTTTACTAAACATGTAGTAAGCCAAAAGCGTTTACTTTGACCATCTTATAAGTTTACCAAAACACCCTTAAATTGAGTTGGTTTTAAGAACCTTTTTGTGGGGGAATTGAATAGTAGCCGTGTCCTGCAAAATCATAGAGAGAATAAAGCCAAACCATTTGGTATCATAGTCCTCCAAATTGGTACATTCAATGAGAGGGTATCAATAATTAAATTCAAAATTGTTTCTGGATTTGGGGGAATCAAATTTAACTGAAAGACCTATTGAATTTACTGTGTGTGTAAGAAATGACTGCCTATTTTGAAAGATTACCCAAACAAGGGGCAGACATTCCGACAAATTATATTGGGACTTTAAAGAGGGGAAGAAAAAGATAGCAAGAGAAAATAAAAAGAGAGGAAATTATTAGTTTTCCTATTATTATTTTTTTGGAGAAGTTGATAAGACGATATGACTTGATATTTGTTTGAAGAGAGAGTGAGAAAAAAGTTAGTTTTCTTTGTTAGCATTATTTTTCCTTAATTTTTCTTTTCCCTAAAAGAAGTCGAGTATTGTTTTCACATCTCCCCCACCTGAAGGGAAAAATTAAAAAAGATCTAAAGTTAATTTGTTTAAAGCCATGCCATTGCCACGATCCTGTTTTGACCGAAATAACAAAACGTCATGCAGAAGTTAACAATTATACATTTAATTATAAATTTTGAATAAGAACAAATTAACAAAACTATATTAAGAGAAGCATAATATTTTAATATAATTTGATTAACTGACCTACATATGAGAAAACTAATATAAAAGAAAGCATAATAATTATTGAGAGAAAAATCTCTTCCTAAACAAAACTCTAAGGACTGCATTCTGAATATTTTTGTATTGTTGTGGGAATGAAGGATTGCCAATTTATAGAAGTCGACCGCCTTTTCTCCCAAAAAGAGGGTATCCAAATATGGAGATTTATATTCTATAATACTTTGCGTATAGTTTTTGAATATCCAATTTTTACTTTTAAAATATTGAGTTTTTAATACAATTTAGCTTTAAAAATTTGATCAAATTGACTCTAGATAAGCGAGAAGTGTCACATAATTAGGACAGAGGAAGTATCTTTTTTCGTATCACATTTTTGCTTCTTCTTTTTTAATTAAATTTTCTACCTTATTTGAATTTTACCAGAATTTTCGTGTCACACCGTGTGATCATCCTCAATCCTGAGTAGAATAGAGTGTCGTTTTATTGAGGAATTAAACAAGATAATTTTAATATAGAATTTAATATTATTTAACCTTTGTTTAAATGTCATTTTTACTGTTAGTATAACTAATTTCAATATAATTTATATTTAAATTTAAGTACTATTTTATATCTGATGTAACGTGGGATGGCTATTATCGGTATTATTAGCTACACAAATATTTTTAATCCTCGTATAATAATTGGTACATTATATTTCATGTATAAACCATTTACGAACCAAACGGTTCAATAGACTGTCAGTATACATAACTTTAGAACAAAGAATTTTTAATTCCCGAGAATACTAACGATTTTCTAGAGGTTATCTCATTACTTTGAAAAAACTTAAATTACACGGAAAAGGAAATAATAAATTCCCTTTTACTAGACATGAATCATGATTTAATGCTTGATTAAGTAGACACTTTAAGTTAAGGTAGTCCAGTGTAGTGGGTAAATGCACGCTCAAAATTACCTAACAAAAAAAAAAAAAAAAAAAAGTGGTTTAACTGAAAATCATAACGAAAGAAAAGATAATCAGGAAAACCTCATCTCATTTGTCTTTTCCACTAGTGTTCACTTTGTACCATTAAGAGAATCTTCATTGATATCTTTCGTGCACATCTCTACTATTTTAAATAATGTTCGACTCTTGAAGGAGTAATTAATTAAGCATTCGACAAAATTCACGAGTCACATTTTTGCTGGATTGACTTGTGATTTATGTCCCGACAAGATAATGCCATGGCTAAAGCAAAATGCTTTCTGCTTTTAACTTTGTCCAGAAGGTGTATTTACATTTTGAAACACTCAAAATAATTTTTAACATATAAATCAACACTATTTATGAAAAATCTTTGTATACGGTAAAATTCGTAGACACCAAGTGAGCGTATTAAAAGATGACACATGGCGATGGTGAAAAGTTAGATTCGAGTCAGCAAGCGAGGGGTTCCGGAAAATCATACGAAGCTCCGGATAAGTAATTTGGTAACCCGCCTCCGGAGGCAGAAACTACAAAAGGCCCGGAGAAGCATGCCAACACACCAGTGAAACGTCATTTAATATGTGACCGTTACAGAAGACCCCAAGTTTCCTCCAGCCTTTATTAGGCTTTATTACATTTTATTTCAGCATCAATATTGGTAATTAAGAGGGCATGATTTGTGGATCATCCACCCCAAAGCTCTAGTATAAATAGAGGATCTCATTCTCTTGTAAGGCATCTGAAACTCAATAGAATACAAGTGTTCTTAAGCAATTTCTCCTTGTTCTTTCTCTTAAGAAAACTTTGGCGCATAGGATGCCCGGACACTGTAGCTCACTACCTCGTCAAGGCTCAGGATTTTTACTTTAATTGTTACTTGCTTTCATTTTGATAATCTTACTTGCTATTGCTTGTTATCTCATTATTTTGGTCATATTGATTCACGTGTCCTTGACCATGCATATAAATTCAACTGTATCGATATTACGGGTAAATAGTTTGGCGCCCACCGTGGGACCAGGACAATTGTAGTATCATTGTGACCCTATCAATTATACTAATTCTCTTTAGATCTTGTTGTTAGATCCAATTGCTGCAGATATGACAAACACTACTGCTGACCAAACTCATCTCACTACCAGGAACAATGATGGAGCAACTTCCCCACAAACGGTCTAAGTCAACGGGTTACAGAGGGAACAACGCCTACTGATGAAACCCCCAAAGAAGCAATGTAGACCATGAGAGAGTAGCAGCGATCAATGATGAAGGAGATGAATTCATGAGGCAATCTATCTCAGCACTTTCTAGCAACCCAAACGCCGGAGTCAGGAGGCCCGTAGGGACACGCCTGACACCGGCTGTCGAAAACAATACACCCAGTGGAAACCGAGTGGAGGGTAGAACCGTTGGGAGTAATAAGATGAACAAAACCGCTAAGGAAGAGGAAAAGAACGCGAAGGAGCTTCAGGCCCGTATGGATCAAATCCCGGGGGCTCCACCGGTATTTAAGAGTCCGAATGCAAAAATATATGTTCAGTTAGCTTACAAACCAGGAGCTACTCCGGAATTGATCCCAAAGAGATTTACGATGCCAGACATACCATGGTTGTCAAGGGAAATGACCTGAAACCGAATGAGATCGAATCGGTCTTGATAAAGAAATTTGGCGCGACATTGGCTAAAGGAGCTTTAAGTTAGTATTGGTATTCTCTTTTACCCGAACACTCTATTGATTCATTTGCTATGCTCGCAGATATGTTTATTAATGCACATGCTAGAGCTCGAAAAGTGCGAACACCAAAGGCAGACATCTTTCGCATAACGCCAAGGGAGACCGAGTTGCTCCGTGACTTTGTCACCCAGTTCCAGAAGAAAAGGATGTTGTTGCTCGTGGTTCCGGATAAATGGGGAGTTGAGGCTTTCACTATGGGTCAGAACCCTTGGAGTTCGGATGCTTCACAAAAACTCAAGAAAGAATAGCTAGAGTTCTAGGCAACAACGTAGGAAGATGTTCACAATCGGTGTACATCGAAAATTCGCATAGAAGATAATCAGGTAAATATATCGACATCTTCTATGGCCTGAAATCAAGGTCAACTAAACTTTGATCAGAGGCATTCCAGACATCGGTTTGAACCATACCCGTCAGGACCACGGACTGACAGAAAGTAGAAGCGTTTCCGAAGCGAATCGCCAGAAAATGACTTAGATGAAGAATAGTAATGTCTAGGACTGTCGCAATAAGTACCAAAAGCATCTGAAGATGGCTCCAGGACAGTAAAAAAAAAGGGCATTGTGCCCAAAAGCATCATGTCTATTAAAGATAACAGAGATAGCCCGAATTGGCTTCGGAATAAAGAAAAGGTCTGGGGACTGCCAGATCAGCTCCATAAAAATTAAAGGAACCAAAATCAAGAACCGGCTAGACCTAATAGATGTCAGCACAACCGCAATTCTCTTGCAATATATTTTTGTTCATTTCCTGTAAACTGTCGTATATGCAAAGTTGTAAACACTTGTGTACGTCAAAAAATAAGATGAAGCAAAACTTGCACCTTCTAAACATTTTCGTATAGGCCACGAATGATACAAAATCATTCTCAAATTTGCTCACACTTAAAAGCAAATACGAATTTCAAATCCGAATTATTGTGGCCAAATGAACAGGAGACATCCTCTTCATAAGCATCGAAAAATAAAGGCCCTCTCTTATAAAGTCATCCAGTCAAATGGCTAAAGGCTGGATGCTTTGTTTCCGGTCGTAAAGTTAATCGAACATGTTATATTCGGACTTTACCAGAGCCATAAGATTAAAATTCCTGGTCATTAACATCCCCGTCCTCTAAGGCTGCAAGGTTAAAAAAATTTCAGGTATAACTATAAACTCTGGAGTCAAAACTCTAAGACTAAATAGTTTCGGGTATAAATAAAACCTTGAAATTAAAAGTTTGGGGAAAACAAAAAATCCAAGAGTCAAGATTCAAAGTCTAAACGTTTTGAGGAAGAACTAAAAACCCAAGAGTTAAAACTCAACGATTAAAAGTTTCGGGGAACATGAAAAACCCGAGATCAAGCTTCCTGCAATATATTTTTAGTACCAACCAGCCTTTGACGGTAGAAAAATTGGTGGCGGAGTTGTCATCTGAATCCTTAAGTCCAACACCCTTTTTCCCTTCGCCCAGTTTTTGTCTCAGTTGGGTTTTTCCGGCAAGGTTTTCAATGAGGCAATCGCGAGAGTGATTACATGACTTTCTGGAAAGAAGGGGAAAATCTTCCACTTCCCGATCACATCTCAATGAGTAACCAAAAAGTGGGGGGACTTTTGTTCGAGTCAAAATTCGTATTTTACTCAAATAGTTGAATTTGTTCTAAGGTTAACTACAGTTGGTAGTAATTTGATATAAATAATAGATTAAGACAAACAACTTATTAGTTATTGATAAAGAATAGCTAAATAAAGAGAAAAGAGTAAACTTATTCCAATTTTGATGAACAACAGTAGCGGAATTCTTAATCCTCCAGAATGACTGAAAGCTAGATGATTCCAGAATAATAGAGAAAATAGGCCAGACATAATAATAATAATAATAATCTATTTCTCTCTTCCCACCCTCTACAAATGAAAATCCTATTTATAGGTAGATGGTCTTATCTGGTGTTGTTCCCGTTGTGTGTTTGTAACAGCAATCATTAATTGCTAAATTGATGATTATCATTTAATTTCCTTTATTCTGGCAGTTAGTAACCGTTTCAGTCGTTACTGCATTAATTCCATTGAATGCGCAATAAAGAGGGTCTTATTTGTTGTTTCTGTTGATGTTTTCACCGTTGACCCAATCTGCTGCCTTTCCGTCAATGCTATGCTTGGCATTACCATCTAATATTTATTCGTCATTTGAATAAACTGACACATGTCGACTACATTTTGGTCCACGTGTCAGGTACATTTTTTACCCATACAGATAGTCCCTCAATTTTTCGCGTTCATCACAAAGATATTCCCGAGAAATTGTCTTGCCGATTTTCATCAATCTCTCTTATCTACACATTTGAATCTTCTTTCTGTGGAATAGGAAAAGTTGTAATTGGCAGCAGATCGTGGCCCACTGATGTGATGGATACGTGACATAATCATAGAAGTTGAAAGGACTTGCATTAAATGATGAAGTCAAACGTGGGTCACGTGGCTGTAGCCGTGCCCTTCGTTTTCTCGCCGCTTCCCAAGGTAATGATGGCGGTTTTACATTCTCTACAAAAGTTCAAATTTTACCTTTTTCTACTATTTCATCTCAAATTTTCCGCTCCAAAGCTCTTCAATTTTAAATTCCTTTGCTTCCTTTCCTTCTTCGTTTCCTCTTATTCATAACTATGTCTTCTCCTTCATCTTCTCAGAACGTTTTGCCAGAAAAGACCGTTATTGTTGATGCCTTTCCTCCTCATGTATGTCTTTGAAAAACCTAAAAATAGAATGCTTCCCAAGAAATTGATGGGCGATGCTATTGCTACTGCATCTACTGGGTCTTCTTCTTTATCTGTTAGTGCTTGAAGTTGGAAAGATAAATGTTCCTTCTGTGGATGGAGTACTCCCCAAAAACCCTTCTCATACTACTGACTTGAAGATAAACGAATATGAATCTGATAGGGAAAGAATGGCGATGATGTCAGGGATTAAATCCCATATTAGTGAAGTGTCACGGCCCAACCCCGTAGGCCGTCACTAGTGCCCGAGCTGGGCACCCGTACACACCCATTAATAGAAACAGCACACAAATAACTTATACAAAGATCAAACATCAGACCGTAGCTAGCATAATCAGATCTTATACATACAGAAAAGTAAAACGTCGCCCCAGTACATCACGTATACACATATACATAACGGACGTAAGCGAGTAAGGCTATCATAATACGAGGGGACGTCCGGATCACAAATCATACGGACATAACCGAACGGTGACTACTACAACCCACGCGTACGGTCTACGGACCTCTGAAGAGGTAATAACGAGAATCATATGACGGGACAGGGCCCCGCCGTACCCCTGAATAGACATATACATACACATACATACAATGAAGATGTCTGCACCAAAACATAGGCTCCGGAACAAGGGAGCGCTCCAAAATAGCTGAATGGAAGTCCTAAGTTGGTGGTTCACCAAAACGAGTATCTGCACCTGCGTGGCATGAAACGCAGCCCCCGAAGAAAGGGGGGGTCAGTACGAAATATGTACTGAGTATGCAAAGCAAGAGTACAGTAGATGGGGTATAACCAAAGTAAGAAGTACAGAGAATGTGAACATAATAACCAGAATGCCAAAGTGCTTGCATTTGAGGTATAAATCATGCTTAAGAAGTACAGAAAATAAGTATAATAATCAGAATATCAAAATGCTTCAAGTACAATAATCAGAATGCCAGAATGCTTACTCCTGAAACATAAATCATGCGTGTCAATATCAGATATCATATGCGGTCCATAATGGACCTCGGCGGACAGAACATGGTCGCCCCTCCTATCTCGGACGCCATAACTCATCATACTTCGGAATATTGCATATCTCCGAACACATCATACTTCGTATCACATCATACCTCGTAACACATCATACTTCGGAATCACATCATACTTCGGAACCACATCATACTTCGGAATCACATCATACTTCGGAAACTCATCATACTTCGGAATATAGCATAGTGCGCACGATGACATACCGGCCCGGGACTCGGCGAAGGAAGTAACAATAGTGTTCATGAGCAGAGTCGTGGAAAACTATATGCAATGCAAAACATTTACCAAGACCCAATAGAATAATCAAAACGAACTATCATTTATAAGCCAAGACAATAGTCAAATTAGGTTTCTTCCGAATGTCACTCGAGAATATATCAAATAGAACTTTAGAAATCATAGCTACGTATCGGAATCATATGCATAACAATCCACATTTCAGACTCGGCAAATAAGTAAGTAATCATACTCGGGGGTCGGGATGATAAACATATTAGGTTCTTTCAAAAGCCGTTAGAACTATACAAAGGAAGGTCTCGGGGGCCTACGGACAAGTGTCAAACCGATCTGAGCCCACCTATGGAAGTTAGAGTCATCATACGCTACGGAACCTTCTACGAGCATATCGAGGTGATCCGGTTCTGTCTACGAAAGTTACGGCCATTATTAGACATAGAATCTTTTAGGAACAAAATTCTTTATGCAACATTGAATCCAATCATACAAAAGACATAAAAACCATAGCTCGACTACATTAAGAATGCGGAGGTCAAGAAGTGAATAAGAGTCGTAGACATACTCGGATCGCAAGAATAGAGTTACCCCGGGGCTCGTATCATAGCCTACTTATAACTAAGACATGCCAAAGAAAGAAAGGGTAAGCTTTACATACCTCGTCCGCTTCCTAAGCTAATCCAACCTTAAGTCTCGGCTTCTCAAGATCTATAATAACGTCGTTAGACACCAAACATTAGTCATAAGCACTTAGTAATCCAATTCTGAGCTAGCACTTAATCTACAGAATTTGGGCAGCATTTTCCCTGTAAACTCGACCTCCCCGAGAATTCAACTCGGCCAAATCTTCAATAACAATACCAACGACCATATTAACAACATCAATAATCAATTCAAAACACATTATAACGCTAGCAATGCTTTTCTACATAATTCGACAACATTCCATTCATATTTAATTCGACTACATACATTCAAACCAATATCGACGCTCACATATTCAAATACTAATCCGAGATCATTCAAACAAGATTCAAGAATACTTCCAACAATCCACAAAATATCCAAATCAGCCCATCCAACACACAATGCAGCCGAAACCTTCCAAGTTCAAGAAAACAACAACAACACATTTCTTTCTTCCAAATTCATAAACTATATCAACAACCACATATTACAATATCATTCATGTAAATGCAAGAAACTATATCACCAATATACTAACTTCTACATTAACTCACAAACGGTCCCAACTTCAACTTGTATCATCTAATACTTTCATTTTCATCACATAATCCACAACACAACAACCAAAATATGCTAAATGAAATTAGCTCTTCACTCTTATTCAACATCACACATGCACGGCCAAACCCACACCCACGGCTCAACTTTCACACACACAATTTCATGAGTTTCATTCATTTCTACATATCACAACATGCACAAACACCTATAAAACATGTAAAGGAGACTAAACCTCACCTTTTTCCATCCATCTTCTCCACTCGGCTAGGAGGTAAATTGCAAGAACGGACGCTTTGTTTGCTTCAACAACCACTCCATGTTATAGAGGACCTTCCAATTAGTAGGAAAGCTAGAAGAAAATAATTTTTTTTCTTGACAATTTCTTGGAGCACCAAGTTCGGCCATAGCTTGGCCGAATGGTCTCTCTCTCTCTCTTTCTCCATGCTTCTTGAATTTTCTAAGAGTGAAAAATGAGAAATATGATCACTTAGTCATCCTTTTAACTACATATATATATATATATGGCCATGGCCCACACTCCACATGGCCGGCCACTTGGACCCTTTAATTTCATGAATTCTCAACTTTCTATAATTCACTTTTAGTCCCAAATTTTTCCATAATCTTCCATACCATTATAATCAGAGCAACTTATACCTTAAAACAAATAAAAGTCTCCACCTCGTACCCTGGGATAGTCTTGTCCTTAACTTATCATGGTTAACTCGGATTGTCCCACTGTACAAAATACGGGATATAACATCCTTCCCCCCTTAAGAACGTTCGTCCTCGAATGTTCAACTAGTCGCATAAGGTCTTATAAGAATCTCAAGGGGGGGGGGGGGGTTTCTTTTATTACTATAACATACGATCTCATGCACCAATCATATTTCTCCTTAATCACTTCTTTAGCTTCCAAGTCGTCTCCTTGTATCGTTGCTGCATGATATCTTAATAGAAGCTACGTCCTTAGTACGCAATCTTCTTACCCGACGATCCAGTCGCTATAGGGTTCTCCTTTTCTTGTCGTATTCCTTCCTTTCTTAAGCATCCACTTTCCCATGTCATATCGTTTAAGATCTCCACAATTAATACTCAGCACTATCTCAATTACCATTCTGACTTCTACCCCTCTTATTGCTGGCCTTTAGATCTTACTAACTTGTCTCAGCAAGGAATCTTACCTGTAGCTCAAGCATCCGTATCAAATATATTGTAATGTCAATTGCTTTCATCTTACACTTGCATCTCTCGCACCCGCTTCCCCCCTTTAGGGGTGTACTTATACTATTTTCCGTTTATGCTTTGCCCTATGCCCGTATTTCCAATCTCAATTAGACGGCACTTTTATTCCGACATTTTTGATTCCCTTGCCTTCCATCTACTCACTTTCTTTCTTTTCCAAATATCTTTGTACTAGAACTTTCCAAGCTTAACCTGTTGTGAAAACAATATCAGCTTGCCTTGTAACATTTGTGCCATCTATATATTGTTTCTCACTTGAACTTCGTTACCCTGCCCGATTAGCGCCTTCCAAATACCGCCACGTTGGTTGCCGGAATACACATATCCGCTGATGTAGCCACGTGCGGAATATCATAGACATACGTACACATATATCTACTACCATCTCACTTACAAAATATTTCCAAACACTACTCGAACTCACCTTAATTCTAGAGCTGTGATGCACCTTCATTCTTTCCACCGGTCTAGTCTGCCTCGGCCTACGCGACCTCTTAAGGTTTCCGCCCACTCTGTATACTCTAATTTCCCTTAGGCTACCCTAGATTCTCATTTGCTTCTTATGTCTGAATTTGTAAGACGTTCGGAAAACTTCCCAGGGGGTCACCCATCCTAAAATTTCTCTCACCCCAACACGCTTAACCTTGGAACTCTGATGAAATACGATCCCTTAATAGTAGTATGATCGCGTCCACCTCACCGCATGACCTTCATCACCTAATCTGGAGCAAATTGGGATCTTGACATCTTCCGAAACATCCTCGTGACATGTCCCCCTCCGAACTAGAGAGGGTCCTTTACTCTTCCGATTACACAATTTCTATGTTGCCCTTTTTCCAATCCTCAATATTCGTCTTTCACCTATGGATGTGACTACTTTCCGTCTTAAACTTCCAGATTCCCAATGGTGACGAACACACCTTGATCGCCTTTACTTATAATACTCGTATCCTTGGCTATATATGTCATGGTCTATTACTACACTGCTATCTCGCTTTCTTCTTATTCCATGACAATCCTTATTATATTCACATTGTATCTTATTCGTGCCCAATCCTATAATATAACACTTCTTAACCCTTTACCCTTCCTGGTCCACTTTATCCTTAGTATCTCGCAGGCTGTCTTATCAATATATTCATATCCGTCACAATTCTTTTCCCCTGTACTTTGTCTTAACCATGCTAGTACTTCCTTTACCTATAAGCTCGTCATAATTCATCCCGGCTTATCAATTCAGTCGGTACCTTAAATAACACGCTATCAAGATTTGCCAACCTCTTCTAAATCATCTCTTAATATCACAAACCCTCTCCAACTCTTTTTACCATATCGATATCGACCTCCGATTACCATTACCATCAATTCAACAGTTAACTTATTTCTCAAGATCGGTAGTACTTTGCAACTTAGCCCCAATCTTACCCTTACTATTGACACAACCTTTCAAGGCATATCACAAACCCATATCTCATTCTCTTTTTATTTTTTGGAAAATTTGGCAGAGTTTCCTCTATATTTCTTACTATCTCAAAACCTGTACGCAGGAAATACCAACAATGCCTTACAGGGCAAACATATATATATATTCATATCATATCACGACCCACGGGGCTCCCAGTATCAACAACAGTATGAAAATGATGGACTTACCTCGTATGTCCAACTCGAGCTGCACCTATTACCTTTTCCTGTCCATTTTTTTTCCTTCCAATTTTTAACTTTACGTCTCAATCATACCTCAATACCGTACCCAACATATATCTTTCGTGCCTTTGCTTACCTGCGTGCTTCGTAACTTCCAATATCGTCAATCACTTTCTTCTGTCGATGTCGTCCTTCTGCTAAAATCAAAAGTTAGTACGAGGATTTTCATTCCCTACGACAGCTCTATCGCACGATCTAAAACCTGAGAAAAAGTCCGCATCGATCCCTAAAAGCCTCTATTTATAAGTGTGGCCGGCTTGGCGCCATAAACAAGACTCTGGGACAACGTACGCCCAGACATTACGGATTAATCCGGCTTGCTCCGATACCATACGTCACGGCCCAACCCCGTAGGCCGTGACTAGTGCCCGAGCCGGGGCACCTCGTACACACCCGTGCGAAAGTACACAAATAACTTATACAAAGATCAAACGTCATAACGTAGCTAGTATAATCGTATCTTATACATACGTAAAAGTAAAACGTCGCCCGCCGTCACGTATACACATATACATAACGGACATAAGCCGGGTAAGGCCATCATAATACGGGGACGTCCGGATCTACAAATCATACGGACATAACCGAGCAGTGACTACCCACAACGGCCAGCGCATGCAGTTCCGCGTACTCTAAGAGTAATGATGTAATCATATGACGGGACGGCCCCGTGCCGTGCCTCGAATAGACATATACATACACATACATACAATGAAGATGTCGCTACCAAAACACAGGCTCGGAACAAGGTGAGCGCTCCAAAATAGGGAATGGAAGTCCTAAGTCAGTGGTTCGCAAAAGATATACACGCGTGGCATGGAGAACGCGGCCCGAAGAAAGGGGGTCGATCGAAATATGTACCGAGTATGCAAAGCAAGGTACGGTAGACGGGTATAACCAAAAGTAAGAAGTACGAGAGAATGTGAACATAATAACGAGAATGCCAAAAGTCTTTGCATTTGAGGTATAAATCATGCTTAAGAAGTACAGAAAATAAGTATAATAATCAGAATGTCAAAATGCTTCAAGTACAATAATCAGAATGCTTACTCCTGAAACATAAATCATGCATGTCAATATCAAATATCATATGCGGTCCATGTGGACCTCGGACGACGTAACATGGTCGCCCGCTCCTATCTCGAACGCTATAACTCATCATACCCGAATATTGCGTATATCTCAATACACGTCATACTCCGTATCACATCATACCTCGTAACACGTCATACTTCGGAATCACGTCATACTTCGGAATCACATCATACTTGAACCACATCATACTTCGGAATCACATCATAACCGAAACTCATTATACTTCGAATATAGCATAGTGCGCACGATGACATACCGGCCCGGACTCGGCGAAGACAATGTGATAGTGTGCACGAGCGAGTCGTGAAAAACTATATGCAATGTAAAACATTTACCAAGACCCGATAGAATAATCAAAACGAACTATCGTTTTATAAGCCAAGACAATAATCAAATCGGGTTTCTTCCGAATGTCACTCGAGAATATATCAAATAGAACTTTAGAAATCATAGCTACGTATCGGAATCATATGTATAACAATCCTCTATTTCGGACTCGGCAAATAAGTAAGTAATCATACTCGGGGTCGGGATGATAAACATATTAGGTTCTTTCTTAAAAGCTGTTAGAACTATACAAAGGAAGGTCTCGGGGGCCCACGGACAAGTGTCAAACCGTCGAGCCCACTATGGAAGTTAGAGTCATCATACGCTACGGAACCCTACGAGCATATCGAGGCAATCGGGATTACTGTACTCACGAAAGTTACGGCCGTTTATTAGACATAGAATCTTTTAGGAACAAAATTCTTTATACGCAACATTGAATCCAATCATACAAAAGACATAAAAATCATAGCTCGACTACATTAAGAATGTGGAGGTCAAGAAATGAATAAGAGTCGTGAACATACTCGGATGTGAAATAGAGTTACCCGAGGCTCGTGTCATAGCCTACTTATAACTAAGACATGCCAAAGAAAGAAAGGGTAAGCTTTTACATACCTGTAAAAGCTCTAAGCTAATCCCAACCTTAAGTCTCGGCTTCTCAAGATCTGATAACGTCGTTAGACACCAAACATTAGTCATAAGCACTTAGTAATCAATTACCGAGCTAGCACTTAATCTACGAGAAATTTGGCGGCATTTCCCGTAAACTCGACCTCGAGAATTCAACTGCCAAATCTTCAACAACAATACCAACGACCATATTAACAACATCAATAATCAATTAAAAATGCATTATAACGCTAGCAATGCTTTTCTACATAATTCGACAACATTCCATTCATATTCAATTCGACTACATACATTCAAACCAACATCGACGCTCACATATTCAAATACTAATCAAGGATCATTCAAACAAGATTCAAGAATACTTCCAACAATCCACAAAATATCCAAATGACCCTATCCACACAATGCAACAAACCTTCCAAGTTCAAGAAAACAACAACAACACATTTCTTTCTTCCAAATTCATAAACTATATCAACAACCACATATTACAATATCATTCGTGCAAATGCAAGAAACTATATCACCAATATACTAACTTCTACATTAACTCACAACGGTCCCAACTTGACTTGGATTCTAATACTTTCATTTTCATCATCATAATCCACAACACAACAACCAAAATATGCTAAATCTAAATTGTCTTCACTCCTATTCAACACCACACGTGCACGGCCAAACCCACACCCACGGATCAACTTTCACACACATAATTTCATGAGTTTCATTCATTTACTACATATCACAACATGCACAAACACCTATAAAACATGTAAAAAAGGAGACTAAACCTACCTTTTTCCATCCATCTTCTCATTTCGGCTAGGAGGTAAATTACGTTAACGGACGCTTTTGCTTCAACAACCACTCCATGTTATAGAGACTCCAATTAGTAGGAAAGATAGAAGAAAATAATTTTTTTTCTTGACAATTTCTTGGAGCACCAAGTTCGGCCATAGCTTGGCCGAATGGTCTCTCTCTCTCTTTCTCCATGCTTCTTGAATTTTCTAAGTGTTAAAGATGAGAAATATGACCACTTAGTCATCCTTTTAACTACATATTTTAGCCATCCATGTGGCCATGGCCCACACTCCACATGGCCGGCCACTTGGCCCCTTTAATTTCATGATGAATTGTCAACTTTCTATAATTCACTTTTAGTCTCAAATTTTTCCATAATCTTCCATACCATTATAATCATAAGACTTATACCTTAAAACAAATAAAAGTCTCCACCTCGTACCCCGGGATAGTCTTGTCCTTAACTTATCATGGTTAACTCGAATTGTCCCACTGTACAAAATACGGGATATAACATGAAGATCTTGTCCCTTCCGTAATTGAAAGGTGTCATTGGAAGGATCACCGTATCAGAGATTATCGTTCACCTAGAGAGGAGAGGCACTAACTTCTCATTTGCTCGAGTTTTCCGCAGTGTATCTTTACCCCTTTACTATTGGATTTAACTTACCATTAACTTCGCTGATTGATCAATTGTGCCACCTCCTCCAAGTATGTGTTGCGCAACTTACACCCGGAGTCGGGCGTTTGATTCAATTATATCAACACATTGCTCGTCTTGCTAATGTACAGCTTACCTTAGATCATATTTTATATTTGAACTCCCTTCGTTTTATAAGGGGTTCTATGATAATGTTTAGGGCCAGGGGCTCGAATAAAGCTTCGAGGATCCGAAGATAGCCGTGATCGCTTATGATTTAACGATTTTGTGTTTATTCCTACTCGGCCCGGTTAGTGAGTAGTGATCTTTGGTCTTTTTCGGAAAGTGGAATGCGAGCTTTTAATCCCGAGTTAAATATTTGGAAGAATATTCGTGCATTTACGAAACAATGATCAATTTTCGGCAATGCTAGAACTTGGGAATCGATAGGCGGTGCAACGGGCGTTCGCTGCTCGATGATTCCGGAAAAAAATAAAGGTATTTATTTTTATTAATGCTCTTAACTCGATCAAATTTTCTTTATTGTCTCCATTTTGTCGGAGTTCCCAAAAAAAAAACCCTCGTAAAACGTTCTTAAA